>NW_026091374.1:0-2669 GCF_024586455.1 Bactrocera neohumeralis
ATAACGGTAAAGTATTTGGAAGAATTCGACAATCTTATATTCAGGTATAAAGTCGATTTTCTTGTATATACACATTAAGCAGTCGATATTGAGTTGCTTTAAATCATTAATTTAACATATTTAAGTTAATTTACCTTCTTTATCTTACTGAAGTTGACATAAAGCCATAACGGTAGTGTATTTGGAAGAATTCGGACAATCTTATATTCAGGTATAAAGTCGATTTTCTTGTATATACACATTAAGCAGTCGATATTGAGTTGCTTTAAATCATTAATTTAACATCTTTAAGTTAATTTACCTTCTTCATCTTATTGAAGTTGACATAAGGCCATAACGGCAGTGCATTTGGGAGAATTCGACAATCTTCTATTCAGGTATAAAGTCCATTTTCTTTTATATACACATTAAGCAGTCGATATTGAGTTGCTTTAAATCATTAATTTAACATCTTTAAGTTAATTTACCTTCTTCATCTTACTGAAGTTGACATAAAGCCATAAAATCAGTGCATTTGGAAGAATTCGATAATTTCATACTCAGGTAAAAAGTCGATTTTCCTGTATATACACATTAAGCAGTCGATATTGAGTTGCTTTAAATCATTAATTTAACATCTTTAAGTTAATTTACCTCTTCATCTTACTGAAGTTGACATAAAGCCATAACGGCAGTGCATTTTGAAGAATTTGACAATCTTATATTCAGGGATAAAGTCCATTTTCTTGTATATACACATTAAGCAGTCGATATTGAGTTGCTTTAAATCATTAATTTAACATATTTAAGTTAATTTAACTTCTTCATCTTATTGAAGTTGACATAAGCCATAACGGCAGTGCATTTGGGAGAATTCGACAATCTTATATTCAGGTATAAAGTCGATTTTCTTGTATATCCACATTTAGCAGTCGATATTGAGTTGCTTTAAATCATTAATTTAACATAATTAAGTTAATTTACTTTCTTCACCTTCCTGAAGTTGACATAACGCCATAACGGCAGTGCATTTGGAAGAATTCGACAATCTTATGTTCAGGTATAAAGTCGATTTTCTTGTATATACACATTAAGCAGTCGATATTGAGTTGCTTTAAATCATTCATTTAACATATTTAAGTTAATTAACCTTCTTCATCTTCTTGAAGTTGACATAAAGCCATAACGGCAGTGCATTTGGAAGAATTCGACAATCTTATATTCAGGATAAAGTCCATTTTCTTGTATATACACATTAAGCAGTCGATATTGAGTTGCTTTAAATCATTAATTTAACATATTTAAGTTAATTTACCTTCTTCATCTTATTGAAGTTGACATAAAGCCATAACGGTAGTGCATTTGGAAGAATTCGACAATCTTATATTCAGGTAAAAAGTCGATTTTCTTGTATATACACATTTAGCAGTCGATATTGAGTTGCTTTAAATCATTAATTTAACATCTTTAAGTTAATTTACCTTCTTCATCTTATTGAAGTTGACATAAGGCCATAACGGCAGTGCATTTGGGAGAATTCGACAATCTTATATTCAAGTATAAAGTCGATTTTCTTGAATATACACATTTAGCAGTCGATATTGAGTTGCTCTAAATCATTAATTTAACTCTTAACTTTAATTCTTACCGAGGTTGACATAAAGCCAAAACGGCAGTGCATTTGGGAGAATTCGACAATCTTATATTCAGGCATAAAGTCGATTTTCTTGTATATATACATTTAGCAGTCGATATTGAGTTGCTTTAAATCATAAATTTAACATATTTAAGTTAATTTACCTTCTTCATCTTATTGAAGTTGACATGAGGCCATAACGGCAGTGCATTTGGAAGAATTCGACAATCTTATATTCAGGTGTAGAGTCCATTTTCTTGTATATACACATTAAGCAGTCGATATTGAGTTGCTTTAAATCATTAATTTAACATATTTAAGTTAATTTACCTTCTTCATCTTACTGAAGTTAACATAAATCCATAACGGCAGTGCATGCGGAAGAATTCGACAATCTTATATTTAGGTATGAAGTCGATTTTCATGTACATACACATTTAGCAGTCGATATTGAGTTGCCTTAAATCATTCATATAACATATTTAAGTTAATTTACCTTCTTCATCTTACTGAAGTTGACATAAAGCCATAACGGCAGTGCATTTGGAAGAATTCGATAATCTCATATTCAGGTAAAAAGTCGATTTTCTTGTATATACACATTTAGCAGTCGATATTGAATTGCCTTAAATCATTAATTTAACATAATTAAGTTAACTAACCTTCTTCATCTTATTGAAGTTGACATAAGGCCATAACGGCAGTGCATTCGGAAGAATTCGACAATCTTATATTCAGGTATAGAGTCCATTTTCTTGTATATACACATTAAGCAGTCGATACTGAGTTGCTTTAAATCATTAATTTAACATCTTTAAGTTAATTAAGCTTCTTCATCTTACTGAAGTTGACATAAAGCCATAACGGCAGTGCATTTGGGAGAATTCGACAATCTTATATTCAGGTATAAAGTCGATTTTCTTGTATAAACACATTTAGCAGTCGATACTGAGTTGCTTTAAATCAATAATTTAACATATTTAAGTTAATTAACCTTCTTCATTTTCTTGAAGTTGACGTAAAGCCATAACGGCAGTGCAGTTTGAAGAATTCG
>NW_026091375.1:0-19582 GCF_024586455.1 Bactrocera neohumeralis
GGGACAGATATACTTTTTATGTAACGCTGCTGAACAGGCGCAACGAGATGTATGTTCACATGTATACGTACGTGAGGGAAGAAGTGGGTAGAATCTTCGCGGCCTATGGCAAACTGCCAACATGTTTACCTACTGATTCACTGGTTTTTACCCGCTCATAGTTGGCAGGAATTTCCGTTGACACGGACAACCAATGGCGAAGGCTCATGTTTTTGCCTTCATGTCAAAGTCAATCTGTTGTTGGTCGAAAATCCGTGCTGTGCCGAAAAAATAAGCTTGGAAAGATCGTCGAGCTGTCACCGCTTTCTTTGCGCTCTAACAGCTTCGCCCAGAAACTAGCGTAAATATATGTATTTAATATGAGAGTGTATACATATCGACGCAGATTTTTTGAGCCACGGAAAAATATTTTAGAAATGACAAATATTTTAAGTCAACAAGACTTTTCCACTTTTGTCCCTTCATTCTGCGTTTAACGAGTTTACGGAGTTGTCAGTTTTCCCTTCTGAACAAACTTCAGAAAGTTGTTCAATTTATGAGTTTTAGCGTTTGCCATCGTTGCGAAAAGCCGCTTGTAGGCAAACGCATGCTCGGGGAGAAGTGAAGCTGGTTGCTTTCATGAATGAAGCGAGTTGCTTGTTGAATGGGCTTAAGTTCATGAAAACGAAAATGTTTTTGTTTTTAAAATTACTACATTTGAAAAAGCACAAATTTGGGCATCGACTATTTGGCTGCCATATTGATTTGTGACGCTGCTGATGGTGTTTTGAAACGATTGTTGTTTTTGTAGTTGTTTGCTTGTTATTACTGATAATATTATTATTAATTATTATTAAAAATCAATTATGATTTTTTCGTAAGCCCAAATGTTTAAAAGATATTAACAGTTAAAGTTTGGTTATTTTTGAGAAATTTTTTTTTTCTTATGAATTTTAAAACTCAATGAAAAAAATTATTATGAATGATGAAACTCACAGTTTTGTAGGAAATTTACTGCTCTATAAAAATGGTCTGTTTTGATTTTCCGATTAAGTTAAGCGTTTCCGAGATATTCATCGTCAAACATCAATGCATATTAAGGTGGATCAAAAACAAAATTTTTTTTTTGTTTGATACTCTGAAAAATAGGTTCAGAGACACTTCTAAGAAAGCCTCTCCAAAACCTTATTCATAATGATTTTTCATTGAGTTATAAAATTCATAAGAAATAAAAAATTTTCCGAAATATAATCAAACTTCAGCCGTTAATATCTTTTAAACCGTTGGGTTTACGAAAAAAATCATAATAGACCTTTTGTAGAGCATTCAATTTGCTACAAAATCCAAGGAACAAGGTATTTCATCAAGTAGTTGGAAGCGAGATATAAATTTTCCTATCTGAAAAATAATAAAAAAATATAAAACTGTATGTAGAGGCCCTTCCCGTTACAATTAAAAACTCATGTTTGGAGAGGCTTTCTTAGAGGTGTCTAAGAACCTATTTATTCCAAGTACGAAACGAAAAAAATTTTTTTTTTTGATCACTCTAATATACATACAGTACATATATCGAATATAAAATAATTAAAAAAGTATTTAATATATTATATTATTACATTAACTACAAATATTTTTTGATAAGTAAATTAATTAAAATGTATTCAGTTGCACCTGTTTTCATAAATATCCACAAAAGGATTCATATGAATACATGTTTATAAAACGTATAAAAATATAAGTAAAAGAGCTAACAAACGTATGTATTAGCAAAGTTTTTAAGATTTTTATTATTTTCAATGATTCGTATGCGTAAATTCATGAAAATACCCCCCACAGTATAAAGTTAAAAATTAATAACCAACTATCATAAAATAATATCAAATTTGAACTTCAAACAAGTATATGTATATATAGTTTGAGCATAATTTTTATTCCATGCTCAGCTCTGTTCAACGCAACTGTTAAGATTTCTCCTGTCAAGCTGGCAGTGGCGAAACTCCCTCATCTCGACCTAGTTAGCCAAAAGTATAGAACATTTATCATAGTGAAGGTTCACCGTGCGGAGAACGTAAAAATTATGCTCATAACTATATATTGCTGTTACAGACGTTTGTTAGCTCTTTTGTATATTTTTATACTTTTACATGCAGGCATGTGTATTTACATACAATGTCTGTCGCAAAAGAAACAGAACTTTTTAAATATAACTGTTTCTGGTGGCGTCACCTATAGGTGGGTATATGAAATAAAAAGTTCGATCTCTTGTTGACATTTCGTAAAAAAGTTTACGACAATTGGATAACTACAATCAATGTTATCGATCAAAAAGTGACAACAGCTTTTGGTCATCGGTCGTAAAATGCAAAGAGCAAATATTAAATTTTGTTTTAAACTTGGGAAAACGTTTACTGAAACATTTCAAATGATGAAAAAAGTTTATGGTGATCAGTGCCTATCCCGTAGTAATGTACATGAGTGGTTTAAGCGATTCCAAGAAGGTCGTGAGGACCTCTGTAATGATCAGAAGTCGGTCGTCTTCAGAAGTAAAAATAAAGACAATGCTGATTTGTTTTTATGATTCCGAGGTATTGTACACCGAGTTCGTCCCACCTGGCCAAACGATTATTACTGCTGTGTTTTACCTTGGTCTTCTTTTGCATCTTTTTGTCACGCATTCGACGTTCTGATCTGGCACCTGTGATTTTTACCTATTTGGAAAACTTTATTTGCCCATAAAAGGACACTGGTTTCAGGACATTTCAGCTATCCAAAAGGCGACGACCGATATTCTCAAGAGCATTCCGAAAAATGACCTTAAACACTCATTTGGAATGCTAATTGACCGGGCTAGACGCTGTATCGAAGCTTTAAGAAAATTATTTTGAATAAGAAAATATAACTTTTGAAAAATATTAGTTTTTTGTTGTTTTTTAACAGTCCTATTTTTTTTGCGACAGACCTTGTATACTGAATTCTTTGTGTGAATATTTATGAATACGGGGAGGTGCAATTGAACACACTTGAATTAAATTACTTTTTCAAAAGCAATATTCGTATTTAATGTCAAAATAAGGGCTATTTTTAATTATTTCTTCTATTTGATATATTCATACTTATGTGCATACTTCATTACATATGTATGTAACATACCTATAATATTATAATATAGTAAAAAACTGAATATATTATTATAGTGGTAAATATAAGAATAATCCTATCATTTATTATCCAAAACTTATATTCACATGTATCATGACCATATTTCGCTTTCATGAATTCAGACCATATTATCACTTATCAGTAATAACATGTGAGCGCTGCTCATATACGTAGCCTTTAGATAAATATGTGCGTATGGCATTGACACGCAAATTATGCATACGCAAACAGATATGCGTACACATGTAGATATGTCATCAGCAAAAATTACAAACATTGTTCTACAAAAACAACAATTGTCTCAAATAACATCAGCTGCGTCACAACTCAATATGGCAGCCAAAGAGTCGATGCCCAAATTTTGTAGGAAAACACTCAAAGTGGCAAAAGCTAAAAATTATAAATTGAACAACTTTCTGATGTTTATTCACAGAAAGAAGTGAGAGAGAAGTGGCAACATGGCTGTTATCGATTTATAATATTTGTCAATCCTAAAATATTTTTCCGTGGCCTGGCAAAAATTTGCGTCGATATGTATGCAAGCTCATACATATCTATACATATTTACGCAAGCTTATTATGAAGCTGTTCGAGCAGCAAGGAAGCGGTAACAATCGGCGATCGTTTGATAGGCACAGCTCAGATTTTCTATCAACAACAAATCTGTGGTTGTGCGGTGAATTCCTTACTTCAATTCTAACAATTGTTCAATATCAACCTACCTTCTCTATGCTTTAAGTTCTCTGATCAAAGAACTTATTTTTCTTCGATATTCCCTGATTGGGCACACATGCTATCATTATATGTAGTAAATACATATATTTATTTCTCTTCGTATTTTCTAGTTGAGTATGTGAGAGAACTGTAAACAATGTTAACATTTCACAGCGTGAATTCCATGGTTGTGGTGTGAATTCCGTGGAAGAGAACACTTCAGCTCTGAATGTTTTCGATTTAGTACTCGCCTTTTGAAGCAGAGGACCTCTACTCCGTTGGAAGATGAAGTGGAGATGGGCCTGAATGCACTGGTATCTCGAATTGGCTAAATATCGAAACGATACCCGAAACCCCGTAAGTGGTGTCTACGTCAGTAAGAAGAAATACGTATAGAAAAAGCAACACATTATATCACTTCTTTTATATAATTTATGATGAAATAAAAAGACTAACAATAACATTTTTAGTATGATTGTTTTGAGATATTTGCGAATGGTCCGATTTTTATACGAATAGAACGTGTTATTACGTCAATGGTTTGACGAGGAGTGACTTAAATTAATTCCATTGTTGTTCTACGCGAATTGGTACAGCACCGCCGCCCACAGCCTCACAAATTTCATTTTTGATCAGCTTTTTCAACTTCACGATTTTTTTTGTTTTGGTTAAATGAAGCTTAAAATCTCACCTTTCCAAGTCAACTGGAAGTTTGAAAATATTTGTATTAGTTATATGGGGACTAAAGGAGGCATTGACCCGATTTTATCCGTTTGTAGAATGAGGTCATGCTGTCATCACAACAGTACTTGTATTTCTCCCGAATTCAAAAAAAACCCAAATGCACTGCAGTCTAGATATTTGGTGTCTGCTTCCTTGAAATAGAGCTGCAAAACTATCGATAGACGGACTGTTCGATAGTTTCTAAAAATACTTTCGATACTTTACCCTGTGAAATCTACTTACTTTTCGTTGGTTTAAATTAAGAGACCTTGGCTGTGTACACTTAATTTTTATGAAACAATCTTTGGATTTATGTATAAAACAAACATGAGCAATAACAGAAACACACAAAATTATAAATAAATGAAAGTTTACTATTAGTTATACATTATATTTTATTTGACATGTTTTGTATCAATTGAAAATTCTAATTTTTTTAATCATTTATGTAGTTTATTGGGTATAAAAATAAATAATGGTAGTTGAACTGCTCCTAAACGGCTGGACCGATTTTGATGAAATTTTTTGTGTGTGTTCAAGGAGATTCGAGAATGGTTTAGATTCACAATTTGGTCCACTGGAAAATGTTTTTTTAAATTAATTTTTCATTTTTAATCATTTAATTATCCAATATTCAAACCTTAAATTGGCGTAAACGTGCATTAAACAAAACGATGCCAAAGTAAAAGGCGACATCTGTAGACAATTTTTCATAATGTGGACAGAGTTGTTCGTTCTTAAGTAATAAATTGGGTGATTCAATATATCTATGGGTAGCTATAATTTTTATTCCTACCTGCTAACTATTGGTATCTTGACAGGCAATTTAAAATTGCAAAAGATCTGGCATAAAAAATAGCGGCATAACTGAAGTGTTGATAAAAAGGTATATTATAAAAATAAAGTACATTTTCAAAATAACATTTTTCCAAAAAATTAATATTTAGTTTAATATTGTTAATTTACAGAAAAATTATGCAAATTGGGTTGGGAATATATCATTGCTAATTTTAAATTTATTATTTTAATTGGTATATAAAATTTATGCCACCATTATTACATAGTAGTCCAAAAATATGAATTCTTATTTTTCCCCGAAATATACATTTGTAAAAAAAAGGATCTTTATCCTTTTTGTATTTTCAACATAAAAGATTTAAGGAGTTCAAGAGCTCAAAACGTGCGCTACATCAGCTACCTACCCGACGGCATTTCACAAATGATAAAATAAATTTTTCAAGAGCTTCTGTCGAGAATTCATACCTGGGTGAAGATTCATAAAGGACAGTTCGGCTGGACACATTTGTTACTTTTTGTACTTTCTTCTCAAAACTATTTATTTTGGAATTTGTTACTATTACGAAGTACATATTTTACATAATCCTTTATAGATTCATTGTATATATTATTTCTACAAAAAAAATGCCACGTCTTCGTGGAAGAGCAAAAAACATTGGTCGACGTTCTCATAATCCGCAAATTGCCCGTAACCACCGATTGAACAGAACAGTAGAAGAGCACTTGACAACTAATGCCAATGTAAGAGAACAAATAGCAAACTCACGTGCAAATGAGAATTCAGAGCAACGCAATCAACGTCTTCGTGCTAATACATTAAGGCAACGAGAGGCACGTCAACGAGTGTCCGACGCTCACAGAGCAAATGAACGACAGCGGAACCAAAATCGTCGAGCACTGACACGAGCATCATTCAACCGTCTTGCTTTTGAATATGATCCTGAAGTAGACAATTCATCACATTCGCCAATTATGATTGGTAGTATGGACAATGAATGTCAATATTGTCATGCTTTTAAATACAAAGGTGAATCGGCCGGTTTATGTTGCACATCTGGAAAAATTTCTCTGCCATCACTAAGTCCGCCACCAGAACCTTTAAAAACGCTATTAGCTGGAAACACATCTCAATCAAAGTTATTTTTGCGTAAAATCCGTAATTTTAATTCTTGCTTCCAAATGACCTCTTTTGGAGCAACAAAAATTGTTCATAATGAAGATGGTCGCAATTTTGAATCTACATTCAAGATTCAAGGTCAAGTCTACCACCAAATAGGTTCATTGCTTCCAATGCCTGATGCCGATCCAAAATTCTTACAAATTTGCTTCATGGGCGATGAGGAAAAACAAGCTAATACACGCTGTGCATATAATCGTATAGAGCAGATAGAGGAGCGAGAAATCGTTGAAATTTTGGAAACGTTCTTGCAAAGCAATAACCAATTAGTACGATTATTCAAGTCTCTTTCAAACAGACTGCAAAACGACAACTGCGTCATTGTCATTAAAGCGGACAAAGTGCCTAATAGAGAGCACGCAGGCACATATAATGTTCCAACTGTGAATGAAGTTGCAGTTGTTATGGCTGGTGATCCAACTGAACATCGAGATATACGTACATATACAACGCAGAGATAACACAGTGCAAATAATTCAAGACAATCATCGTTCCTATGATGCACTGCAGTATCCGTTGATATTTTGGGAAGGAGAAGATGGATATCATTTAAATATTAAACAAAGTAATCCAACTACAGTTGAAGTACTGACCAAGAAAGTTAGTGTAATGAACTTCTATGCATACCGGTTGATGATTCGTGCTAATGAAGATAATAACATTCTCCGATGCCGACAGCTATTTCATCAGTATGTTGTCGATATGTATGCGAAAATTGAAAGTGAGAGATTACGATACATTAAGTTTAATCAAGCAAAACTTCGTTCTGAGGAGTACGTTCATTTGCGTGACGCCATTATTGGTAACGTAGATGGAACAAATAACATTAACAATATCGGCACCACATATATTCTTCCATCATCATATACTGGTAGTCCGCGCCATATTCAAGACGCCATGACTTATTTACGTACTTACGGTCGGACAGATTTTTCATCACATTTACATGTAATCCAAACTGGGATGAAGTTAAAAGTTTGTTGATGCCAGGTCAAACGTCGATGCATCGCCACGATATCACAGCACGCGTGTTCAAAAAAAATTAAAATCTTTCATAAATTTAATTACACATCATTCAGTATTTGGCGAAACACGTTGCTGGCTTTATTCTGTAGAATGGCAAAAACGAGGATTGCCACATGCGCATATTTTGATTTGGTTAGTAGATAAAGTGCGCCCAGAAGAAATCGACCATATTATTTCAGCGGAAATTCCCGATCCGAATGTTGATCAAGAATTATTTGATATTGTGACTACTAACATGATTCATGGGGCCATGTGGTACTTTAAATATGATGTCATCATGTATGGATAATGGAAAATGTACTAAACGTTTTCCAAAACCATGTACAGCTGATACCATCACCAATATCGATGGTTACCCATCTTACCGTCGTAGAGACGTAGACAATGGAGGTCAATCATATGAGTTGCGTCTGTCAAATGGTGTAAGAGTAGATATTGATAATCGTTGGGTGGTCCCATATTCACCATTGCTGTGTAAAACTTACAAAGCACATATAAACGTTGAATTATGTAGTTCGGTAAAGTCTATTAAGTACATTTGTAAGTACGTTCATAAGGGCAGTGATAAAGCTATATTTGCTGTTCAAAATGTTAACGACAATGACGAAATCACACGTTATCAAATGGGCCGATACATTAGTAGTAACGAAGCAATTTGGCGCATTTTTAGTTTTCCTATACATGAAAGAGAACCAGCCGTTATACACTTGGCTGTGCACCTTGAAAATGGACAGCGTGTTTACTTCACAGAACAGACTGCTATACAGCAAGCTTTAACAGCTCCAAAAACTACTCTTACTGAATTTTTCAATCTTTGTTATCGACAGGATGTTGTTGGTCAATTTGCAAAAACATTAATGTACACTGACTTTCCTAAATATTTTATATCGAATAAACAATCAAAACATTGGGAACCACGAAAACGAGGCATTCCAGTCCCAGGATTTCACAATATATTTATGGCAAATACTTTAGGCCGACTCTACACAGTTCATCCTAAGCAACGTGAATGCTTTTTCCTACGTTTGTTATTGATCAACATTCCTGGACCAACATCCTTCCAATCTTTGCGTACAGTCAATAGTACTGTATGCAATACTTTCTTCGATGCCTGTCGTGAGTTACGTTTATTGGAAGATGATAATCATTGGGATCTCACGCTTGCAGATGCAGCACTGAGCTCATCGCCGCACCAAATTCGTCAATTATTTTCAATAATATTAACAACGTGTTTTCCATCTGAAGCATCTGCACTGTGGAACAAATATAAAGACTCAATGAGTGAAGATATTTTGCATCGTATTAGAATAACCAATCAAAATGTCAATATTGAATTCTCCGCTGAGATATATAATGAAGCAGTAATATTTATTGAAGATTTTTGTATTTCGATTTCAAACACGCCGCTCATACAGTTTGGCATGCCAGCGCCCAGCCGCCCAGCAGCAGATATCATTAACAGCGATGTTCAGCGTGAACAGCAATTTGATATAAACTCTTTGGCTACTTTTGTTGCTAATAACGAACAATTGCTTACTGCTGAGCAACGAAATGTATACGATAAAATCAACCTATCAATAGCAGCACAACAAGGAGGTTTCTATTATTTGGATGCACCAGGTGGTACTGGCAAAACATTCCTTATCTCACTGATACTTGCGAGCATTCGTTCACAAAATCACATTGCATTGGCGTTTGCTTCATCAGGTATTGCAGCCACTCTTCTTGATGGTGGTCGAACTGCCCACTCAGCACTGAAATTACCTTTAAATATTCATACAAATCCCGACGCAATGTGTAACATAAAAAACATTCAGGAATGGCTGAAGTTCTGAGAAAGTGCAAAATTATTATATGGGATGAAAGCACAATGGCCCATAAGCATTCGCTAGAGGCACTCGATAGAACCCTGAGAGATATAAGGAATAATCGTAGGCTTTTTGGTGGTGCTCTGATTTTGGTGTCTGGTGATTTTAGACAAACCTTGCCTGTCATCCCACGAGCAACATATGCGGACGAAATAAATGCATGTTTGAAAGAGTCCTATCTATGGCGACATGTCAGTAAATTAAACCTTACAATCAATATGCGTGTTCAACTCCAAAATGACCCATCAGCGTTACGATTTTCTGAACAATTGCTAAATATTGGTAATGATGAAATTCAATTGTATGGAGATACGCAATATATTCAACTTCCAGAAAACTTTTGCACTATGGTGGCTACCAAAGAAGAGTTGATGCAAAGTATTTTTCCAGAGATACAATATAATTATACAAACCATACATGGCTACGTGAGCGAGCTATTTTAGCTGCAAAAAATGTAGATGTTGACACGATCAATTTCAAAATACAACAGTCACTGCCTGGTAATGAATTTACATTTAAATCAATTGACACTGTTGTTGATCCAGATGAAGTTGTCAACTATCCTGTTGAATTTTTAAATTCACTGGATTTAACTGGAATGCCACCACATTACTTGCGATTAAAGATTGGCTCACCTATAATTTTGCTTCGAAATTTGAATGCGCCAAAATTGTGTAATGGTACGCGATTAGTCATAAAAAAATCATGGGTAACATTCTTGAAGCCACAATTTTGAGTGGAAAATTTCAAGGTGAAGATGTACAATTGAATTGAATTCCAATGATTCCTTCAGATTCGCCGATACCATGTAAATGTTTACAATTTCCAATCCGCTTGGCATTTGCTATGACTATTAATAAGACACAAGGTCAAACGATGACGATATGTGGACTAGATTTAGAAAATCCGTGTTTTTCTTATGGCCAATTATACGTTGCGTGCTCGAGGTTGGGAAAACCATCGAATTTATTTATTTATACCTCTCAAGGATTTACCAAAAATATTGTACATCCGATGGCATTACGATAATTTCAGTATTTGTAGATAATTAACTCTGAGAATAAATACCCGTTATAGAATAGTTTAAGATCCAACTTTTTCACTAAACGACTTCAAGTTTTTATTCAACACAGCTTCGACATTTAACATCGATGCCGTACGTGAACTGATAATGCAAGACCGTCATGTAACATACCTTCAGATAGAGGCATACCTCTGCATTTCTCTCACCAGCATACATTGTATATTGCATGAACACCTGGCCGTAGAAAAGGTTTGTTCTCGTTGGATCCCGCACAATTTGACAATCGCTCAAAAAAAGGCTCGTGTGGATTGGTGTAAGGAAAAAATACGATCGCGGTGCTTCAAAAGACGCTTATAAGATCGTAACAAGTGACGAATCATGGATCTATGCGTATGAGCCCGAAACAAAACAGCAATCCACAAAAAAAAAAAAATAAAAAAACATTTGCGTTGATAAATACGCCTATTTACATTATTAGGCCAGAAATATATATAGCAACCTACGTATGTATTAAAAAAGGGGTAAGTATAATCATTTTCAACTTTCGTTAAATATTGTAACAGATTATGGTAAGTATTAAGGTAAGTAATAGAACATTAAGCTATTTTATAATAAATTTTCTTAATTTAATTTTTAACAATTCAATATTTTACAATTCATTTCATTATTTTTATTTTAGATATAGATATGTCGCTTGACGCAACAGTCGTTTTGAACGTTTTTCGTTCTGACTAGTGTTTTATCTACCATTTCTGCAATTTCATATTAGGTAGTAAGAAATTCTTTTATTTGCTGCCACGTTGGACACTTTCTTCGTGATGAGAGCGATTGCTCCCACAAAAGTAACGATTTTTCTGGTAATGCAGCTGTGCATATATTTACCAGAATGGGGTCCCAATTATTTGTGGGAATATTCTGTAAAACAATTTGAAACGGTGGATTGAAACTTTATGAATTCTTCACTTGTTTCTTTTTGAATTTTTGGTAAATTCATAAGTATTGTTACTTGTTTTTCGACCAATACCCTCTCGTTTTTGTAACGTGCTTTTAGAGCTTCCCAAGCAAAATTGAAATTTTCGTCATTGAGAGCGAACTGTTTGACTATTACGCCTGCTTGGCCTTTGGTTTTGTATCTGAGGTGATAGAATTTCTGCGCTTGTGATAATTTAGTGTGGTTTATGTACACGGCTGTAAACATGTCCCGGAAGGAGGGCCACTGTTCATAACCACCATGAAATATATCTGTGTTGCATACTGGCACTTTAAGAAGAATGCCTGAACTTGCCTCTTGGGCTTGTCTTTATGGCTGCTCTACTCTCGGTTGTGAAGTAGGTGCAATTGATTTCGTTAATTTTAGTTGATCAGAGTTAATGGCTTTTGTCTCTCCGTATTAGTCTACGCAATTTTCGAATTTGGCGTAAGCCGAGGATTTAAAATTTTCTGGTAGATCTGAGTCGTCAGATTCTACGATTGCGTCATATGCCGCTTGTCTTTTTTAATTTCTAATATCGATTCAGAATTATCTTAAATCGCTGAAGATGAGAATCGAATGCAGTATCGAATTCTTTATATCTTTCACCCTTTTTTGTTTTGTAGCACCTTGCGTTGAGCGTGTAGCTTCTGCACGTGTACACGGACTTTTTAAAGTTATACTTCCTATGCGAGTTCGGAAAAGGTTGCGTTAAATGTTTAACGCTTACATATCGAACATCTTCGCCGACAAGCAAGCGACAATCGGCGATCGTTTGTTAGTTTCTTTCGGCACAGCTCGGATTTTCTACCAGCAACACAATGGTGTGACGCTTTGTCGGCTTGTCAGTGCTACGACACATTGACTCTTTAACAAAGCGTGAGTTTCGGCCATGCGAAAGATGCATGCGACACTTGTTATTATGAATGTATGTACATATGTATGTATGTGGCTTGCATTTTCTTTCGTAAACATACAGACAAATGTGCCAAAGAAATAACCCTGCTAACCACGGCTACCCACTTGAGTCAAATATTTCAATACAACTACACATTTGTTCTCTATGCACTAACACCAAATGTGCGTTTCGGGTTATTTTTTGTTTACCTAAATGCGATGAAAAAAGTTTCTTTCATTTCTTGATTTATTTGAATGATTGCGAAGGAGAAAACATGATTGTCAATAGTGCCAAAAGAAAATCCCAAAAGGGTTAATAAACAAACGATTGAAAGACCCATGTCATTCGTGATCGTACCATTGTAAAGGAGGCTCGTGCAACAAGAAGGTAAGTGAATGATTTTAATGTGATTTTGTTTTTAATAATTTGCAAATAATATCATCAGAAGCAGCAATACAAATTGTAAAGTATGTATGTGAGAAAAAGTGTGTGTTGTTTGAAATTGGATTGCGTAGTCCAATATAGTACGCAAAAATAATTACATATGTACATAAGTATGTATTTTATGCGTTTAAGGTGGTTTTCACAATCCAATATAATATGTGAAAACAAAAGTTTGTTTTATATTTTAAATTATCAGATAATATTAATATTTCTTTCAGATATTATTATGATTTTTATTTAATTAATCTTTGCTTTCAGAGTAAATTCTATTCGTATTTAATATATTTTATTTTTTCAGATATTATTATCATTTTATACAATTAATCTTTCTTTTTCTTTTAGATATTACAAATTCAATGTAATTATTATTTATTTTCAGATTTTAATAACCTTTATTTTGTTTCAATCTTTTTTCAGATATTTGTCTTTTATTTTCAGGTATCAATAATGTTTTTCTTTATTAAATTTTTTTGTTCAGATATTAAATATTTTTTTAAATTAAATATATTTTTATTTATATAAACTGTAAAAAAATTTTTGTAAACATATAAAAAACAAAATAAAATATAAATTTTAAAAATGAAAAAGTTTAGTTTGAAATTTTAGAAGTTGGAATCAAAAAATGCAACACTGCATCAGCTATTTAAAAATAGAAAATGCAACCCTGCATCAGCCGTCGATTGGGGATATTAGAGCAGGACAGATATACTTTTTATACTCTCGCAACAATGTTGCTAAGGAGAGTATTATAGTTTTGTTCACATAACGGTTGTTTGTAAGTCCTAAAACTAAAAGAGTCAGATATAGGGTTATATATACCAAAGTGATCAGGGTGACGAGTAGAGTTTAAATCCGGATGTCCGTCTGTCCGTCCGTCTGTCCGTCGGTGCAAGCTGTAACTTGAGTAAAAATTGAGATATCATGATAAAACTTGGTACACGTATTTCTTTCCTTCCATAAGAAGGTTAAGTTCGAAATGGGCAAAATCAGCCTACTGCCACGCCCACAAAATGGTGGAAACCGAAAACCTATAAAGTGTCATAACTAAGCCATAAATAAAGATATTAAAGTGAAATTTGGCACAAAGGATCGCATTAGGAAGGGGCATATTTGGACGCAATTTTTTTGGAAAAGTGGGCGTGGCTCCGCCCCCTTCTAAGTTTTTTGTACATATCTCATGAACTACTATAGCTATGTCAACCAAACTCTACAGAGTCGTTTTCTTCAGGTATTTCCATAAACAGTTAAAAATGGAAGAAATCGGATAATAACCACGCCCATCTCCCATACAAAGGTTATGTTGAAAATCACTAAAAGTCCGTTAACCGACTAACAAAAAACGTCAGAAAGACTAAATTTTACGGAAGAAATGGCAGAAGGAAGCTGCACCCAGGCTTTTTTTTAAATTGAAAATGGGCGTGGCCTCGCCCACATATGGACCAAAAACCATATCTCAGGAACTACTTAACCGATTTCAATGAAATTCGGTATACATATAATATTTTCTTAACACCCTGATGACACGTACGAAATATGGGTGAAATCGGTTCACAACCACGCCTTCTTCCAATATAACGCTATTTCGAATTCTATCTGATGCCTTCTCTGTATAATATATGTATACATTAGGAACCAATGACGATAGCGGAATAAAACTTTACAAAAATACAGTATTTGAAAAATATATAAATGACGTATAATGAAATCTCGATTATCACTTTATCATGCGAGAGTATAAAATGTTCGGTGACACCCGAACTTAGCCCTTCCTTACTTGTTTTATATGACAATGCTGAATGAGCGCAACAAAGATGTGAGTGGGTAGAATCTTCACGCGTCCTATGGCAAACTGCACATGTTTACCCACATGTTAACCACTGAATATCTGGTTTTTTACCCGCTCATGGTTGGCAGGGAATATACATATGTATGTGCGACAGTTGTTATTATGAATGTATGTATATATGTATGTATGTATGTGGCTCGCATTTGCTTTCACAAACATACAGACAAATGTGCCAAAGAAATAATATATGTAAATGCCATACAAATTCATTTGGTATATATGGAAATGATAACGAATATACATATTTCATGAAGGTCATCAATTTTCTTTGAAGAATGAAGTTCATTTGGCACACTATGTAATAGTCGAAACCAAATATAAATAATATTTGAAACATTAATTTATTTAAAAATTAAAAAATTAAATTAAAGAGAAATAAAATTAAAATTATTGAAGTGAAACTTCTTAGACGACTTCGGAAAAGGTTGCGTTAAACGTTTAACGCTTCAGTGGAGGGGGAATAGCGTTGAACGATTAACGCAACTCGGAAGGAGAAGAGCAACAGAGAAAGATAGAGTGCGAGAGAGAGAGAGAATGAGAGTAAAGCAGAGAACTTAAAGCATTGAGAAGGTGCAGGTTCGACAGCGAACATTTGTTAGATTTGTAGTAAGGAATTCACCTCTTCTTCTTCTTGATTGGCGTAGACACCGCTTACGCGATTATAGCCGAGTTAGCAACAGCGCGCTTGTCGTTTCTTCTTTTCGCTACGTGGCGCCAATTGGATATTCCAAGCGAAGCCAGGTCCTGTGGGTCCAGGTCCTGGCGGGTACTGTGCCGAATACTTTCAGAGCTGGAGTGGTTTCGTCCATTCGGACAACATGACCTAGCCAGCGTAGCCGCTGGTCTTTTAATTCGCTGAACTATGTCAATGTCGTCATATATCTCATACAGCCTATCGTTCCGTCAAATGCGATATTCGCCGTGGCCAACGCGCAAAGGACCCTAAATCTTTTGCAGAACTTTTCTCTCGAAAAGTCGCAACGTCGACTCATCAGTTGTTGTCATCGTCCAAGCCTCTGCACCATATAACAGGACGGGAATTATGAGCGCTCTCATCCGAGGCTGTTTTGTCTTTTTCATTGATACTGTTTTTTTACGTGACGGGTCCCAAACCCACGCACAATCCTGTGGAGGAGATGTTTCGCCTTCTCACTTTAGCTCGCCTTCAAACGGATGTTCTTAGGCTACCCAGAGGATACTTGGTCAAAGACCGGAAGTCGTGAGCTGCTTGAGCCATATGTAAAAGAATCGCTTCTGGCCACTCCCAAGTGAATGGCGATCAGAGAACTTTCCTCACTTGCGTGAACATCTACACATGACTCCATCCTCCCGGATTACTATAGCATATAGTATCCGTATAAACCGAACACATAGTTACTAAAGGAAATGCACCTGTGAAGGGTATATTAGCCACCTGATTAGATATTACTTCTTGGGAGTGATAAGACATTTATGTAAGTCTCCTCTATAGCACGGACTGACGGACGCCTATTCTGCTCTATATATCTAACTTTTGCCGTGACTGACATGTTCGCTGACATCTTTCCAGTTCTCAGTGGACTTACACATAAGTGTCGTCAAATTCTCCACCGTAAAACTACTACGGAGTGTAGATTTAAATTTCTCCCTTGCACTTAAAAAGCGAGGGCAATAGAAGAATACATGCTCAGAGTCTTCAAAGCACTCTGAATACGTCGGATAATTCGGACTAATGTCGTGTTGTAATCTGTACAGGTAGCTTCTAAAGCACCCATGCCCACTTAGTATTTGGGTTAGGTGGAAATCCAGGTCCCCATGTCGTCTATCGATCCAAGAATGGATGTCCGGCATCAGTTTGTAGGTCCACCGTCCTTTGAGTGAGGTTTGCCACCGCTGCTGCCATATCGTTAAGCTTTTCATTCTCTCTTCTCTTTTGGCTCCTATAGATGGCTCTGGTAATTTGTATACTCTTTCGTATTCGTCACCCTGGATGTCAACGGGCATCATACCGGCTATTACTTCAGCTGCATCACTTGAAATTGTTCGGAAAGCACTGATAACTCTTAGTGCAGACAGCCTGTGCACAGTGTGGTTATTTGTCTGGCATATGCTTTGATGCCTAGCGCCTGGATCCATATTGGAGCCGCATATAACATAACCGATCTCATTACCTTTGCGAGTAATAAACGCCGGTTGGAACGCACGCAGCCTTTATTTGCCATCATTCTAGATAAGGCATTCAGGATTTTATTCGCTTTACTTGCAGTGTATTCTAGGTGATCCTTAAATTTGAGCCTTGAGTCTACTATTACTCCCAGATATTTTAGGTGAGGCTCTGAATGAATCTCGCACTCTCCAATGGTTTGACATATTCTTTCTTCCACTTTTCTTGTACTTATGAGCAAGACTTATGTCTTTTGCTCAGCCAGTTCTAAACTCATTGATGAAAACCATTGGCGCAGACCGTTTATGCACTCATTGCATTTGCTCCGGAGGTCGTCGAGGTGTTTAGCCACTGCTACCACAATAAGGTCGTCTGCGTATGCAACCAATTTAATATCTTTCGGTTGGTGTCTCCTTAGCACCCCATCATACATTATGTTCTATAGAAGGGGGCCTAGTACCGAGCCTTGCGGAACTCCACTCGAAATCGAGTAGCTCTTGGTGCCTTCATCTGTATCGAATAATAGTCGCCTGTTTTCGAAATAACTTATGACAATTTCCATCAGATATTGAGGAGCGCTTACGTCATACAGAGCCTTGATTATGTTTGCCCACTTTGCTGAGTTAAAGGCATTCTTTACATCCAGGGTGATCAGTGCAAAATATTTTTTAGTGCCGCCTTTCCATCGCTTTACACTTACTGCGCATTTCGCGGTGTCAACGACATCGTATAGTGCGTCAGTGGTGGACCTCTTTTTCGTAAAGCCGTATTGTCTTTCTGATAATCCGCCGCCTTTCTGGATTGCTATCTCCAAGCGGTTTCTAACTATGCTTTCATATACTTCGCCAATAGTGTCAAGCATGCACAGAGGTCGATATGAAGATGGTTCCTCCGGGGGCTTTTTTGGTTTAGGAAGTAGAACCAATCGCAGGACTCTCCATGGGTCGGCAAATATTCCTTCTTTTAAGCACTCATTGTACATTTTTACGAATAAATTAGGTTTCAGTTTCATGGCTTCTTTTAGGGCTCTGTTTGGAATGCCATCTAATCCCTGCTTTTAATTTTTCCGGCTATGCCCAATATTTCTTCTTCACTAACTAGCCGTGGTGGCTCTATGACTTCGGTTTGAGGCTTAGCATAAGAAATACTGTAGTGTTTTGGAAACAAAGTTTCGACGACATTTCTCATAAAGGATGCACTTTTGGGCTGTTGTGTATTGTTTTTGAATTTTGACATACATAATTTATATGCTGTTCCCCATGGGTCTTCGTTTGCTTCCTCACTTCTTTTTACTGCGACCAATGGCTGACCTCAGAAGCTTCTTTTGACTTTTAAATATATTCCTTAGACTGCTTTCATTTTCTTCACTCTGATTACGTTGTAGGCGGCATCTGTCTGAGTTGCAGAGTTTTCTGAGCCCACCCAGCCAGCATTTACTATCAATTTTAAATGGAAAATTTTCAATAGAAAAATTGATAGAAAACAATCAATTTCTAAATCAATATTCATTGAAAATTGACTGTTCCCTCGGGAGAAAATGGTCGAAAAAATTGAATGATTTTGATTGAGTAATTTTCAGGGTCAATTTTCAGTTTATTTCCAGTAATTTTATTATAAATTTCGATTGTTTTTTCCAGTCAGTTTTCAGACATCTTATTAATCAATATTCATTTTTGGTTTATTTTTAAATTCAAATTTATTTATATTTTAAATTAATTCATTAACATATTTTTCCTTACAGCTCAATACAATCATTTATTTTCAGACAAAGGAAGACGGCGTTTTTTTACTCTTTCGTTTGCATAAACGAAATGTTGATCTAACGGCTTTTTCGCCCACTTGAAACATTTCATGGCAAATATCTAAAGAAAGAGGAAAGAAATGTAGTTATTGTTAAAAGAATTAATACAATATAAAATAATATTACTTTTTATTATTGTTGTAACTAAACATTTTTCCACGCTTGGCTTATCTGCCGTGCCCCTCCACGAAAAAGACATTGCCAACTTGTCTGAAAAAATACGCCTGATTGCTGCTCTTAGAAAAGGGATTGACGCTTCACCCCCAGTCTTCTTAATATATAGTTTCTATAAATAATTCTTTGTTATACATTTGTAACTGGTAAAAGCAACATAACAAGCATTATACATACAAATTTCTCCAACAAATCTGGCTTTTGTAAAAGCTGTGCTTCGAAATCGTCAAGATCCTTCTTATGGTAAAATGGTAGTTGGTCGAATTGTGGGCTTTGACTTTCAGAGGGTTTTCCCCTGTTTTCCAATTTGACCGCAATAACTTCCTCTGTCAGCTTCAACAAATTTATTTTGTTTTCTTCCTTTAGCTCCTTCATGGTTCATATCCATAATTATTTATAGAGCTCATGATGTCAATCAGTTAATTAGTGGTGTGAAATAAAATCCACTTCTAGAAGATTCATTCAAACATATAATCTTGGAAGTTATTTTTTCTTTTGTAAATTTTATTTCCCTATCGTACTGAATGCAAGCCACATAATACAAGTTAAATTTTTACGAACTTTTAGGTGTGCAAAAGTAAGATATTAAATTTTTCAAGACAAGACCGGTGAAAAGTGGAACATTATGGGAATTAATGATTTTTATAATTTGGATAACTGTATTCACAACCAGGCAGATATTATTTGGTTGCTCCAAAGAAAAGAAGTACCCATTTACCTGAACATTTGATATTTGCCCGTTAACTACTTTACCAAATACGACACTTTGATTTTCATCGAGTCTTTTTAAGTGAAAACTACTTTCCACCCGCCTTTTTCAATTTTGAGAAGCAACTT
>NW_026091376.1:0-10974 GCF_024586455.1 Bactrocera neohumeralis
GTACAACAAAAACATTAGGCATCCAATGGAATGCGATATCGGACCAGTTCTCATACACGACAGAGTCCATATCCGCATTATCAGCCATAACGAAAAGACAGATTTTATCCTCGGTGGCAAAACTTTTCGACCCCGCAGGATGGCTTTCGCCAATTATGATCCAGGCGAAAATCTTAATACAAGAATTATGGCTAGATGGAACCGACTGGGACGAACAAGTGAAACCTCTTCGCTTAGAAAAATGGTCCCAGTTCGCAAACAATCTGAATGCCATTTCTCAGATTCAAATTCCACGATGGGTAAATTACTCTCCCGATCACAAAGTTGAATTACATGGCTTTTGTGACGCCTCAGAAAAGGCATACTGCGCTACAATCTATGTGCGCACGCAAAGTGATACCACGACCACAAGCCACTTATTAGTAGCAAAAGCAAAGGCGGCACCTTTAAAAACTATAAGTCTCCCACGACTTGAGTTATGTGGCGCACTACTACTTTCAAAATTAGTAGCCATGGTGCAAACGCATTTAAATATGAGAAAATGCAAACTATATATGTGGTCCGATTCAGAAATTGTACTAGCCTGGTTGGAAAAACCACCACATGCCTGGAAGACGTATATTTCTAACAGAACGTCTCAAATTCTTGACCTAGTGGGATCAGCCACTTGGCGTCACGTAGCCAGTGCTGACAATCCTGCCAATCTAGGTACAAGAGGGTGCAAGCCACTGCACCTTGCCACTACCACCCTCTGGTGGAATGGCCCCCGATGGTTGATAGAATCTCCTGATTCTTGGCCACAATCCCCCATGCGCAACATTATAGCCCCAGAAGGTCGAAAAATCGCCACCTTTCACACGTTATTGGATGATACCGACATCCTTGAACGATTTTCATCGTTTCCAAAAGCTCTCAGAGTAGTTGCTTATATGTTCAAATTTATCGAGCAACTCAAAAGCAAAGTAAAGGGATCACATAAATTCCCATGCAACAAAGTGACGCACCTAGAGTTACAAAAGGCAAAGGTCGCACTAATAGCATATACACAAGAGCGCTATTTCAGCCGCGATATATCACTTCTAAGAGAATCGAAGCCGATTGATAAAAGGAGCTTAGTTCTAAACCCCTTTCTGGACACGAAAGGTCTACTTCGTGCAAATGGTCGGCTTGTCAATTCAAGCCTAACGTACAACGAACGTCATCCCATTGTTATACCAGAGAGATCGCAACTTGCCACATTATATCTCAATTATGTCCATGTACTATTATTACACGCTAAACACCGCCTCATGCAACAAATAGTCCGCCAAGAGTTTTATATCCCAAGACTCAAGCCAAAAATAAAGAAATGCATTTTTTCGTGCAAGATATGCACTGTGCATAAGCAAAAGATGCGAACATAGATTATGGCAGCACTTCCACCGGAACGCTGCAACTTTGCTCCGCCCTTCACTATCACAGGTGTCGATTTTGCTGGGCCTTTTCAAATAAAGGCATCCATGCTAAGGTCTCCCACCCTGATGAAAGGCTACGTGGCTGTCTTTGTCTGTTTTACGACAAAAGCAGTACACCTCGAGCTATGTACAAATCTGACAAAAGTGGCTTTTCTCGCGGCATTTGCTCGCTTCGTCGGACGACGTGGTTTTCCGTCAAAACTCATGAGCGACAATGGCAAGACATTTATAGGAGCTCAAAGAGCCACTGAAAAACAGTTTGTGGACTTTATCAA
Organism: Bactrocera neohumeralis; assembly: GCF_024586455.1. NCBI lineage: Eukaryota > Metazoa > Arthropoda > Insecta > Diptera > Tephritidae > Bactrocera > Bactrocera neohumeralis. Next base: position 1,730 of record NW_026091376.1, read on the forward strand.
ACAAGTTTCACCTGAGATTGTACAAAAGTACGCTCCCCAAGGCATTAACTGGCAGTTCATCCCTCCAAGCGCTCCTCATATGGGTGGTTTATGGGAATCAGCGGTAAAAAGCTTTAAATCCCATTTTAAAAAAGTAGCTGGAAACTATAAATTTAACTTTGAAGAATTTACGACATTATTAATTCGTATTGAAGCCGTTCTCAATTCACGGCCATTGACGACACTCTCGCAAGATCCCTCAGATCTAACAGCTCTTACACCAGGGCACTTTCTCAAAGGAGCACCCATTCTGGCCATACCTGAGCCAGGCGTGGAGTCGCTTTCCTTACTAAATAGATGGGAAAGAATTAAAGTTCTCCATCATAATTTCAGCCGCCGATGGAAGGAGGAGTATATAAAGGACCTTCATAAAAGGTACCGCTGGAAAACTCCTGAAAAGGCGCCAAAGCTTGGAGATTTTGTCCTTATACATGACGATTGTCTTCCCCCTACAGAATGGCGACTTGGTCGCATAGAGAAGCTACATCACGGCTCCGACGGTCACATACGCCCTAAGAGTTTTCATTTTCGGCTTAAGGAAGCCCTTATGCGACATTCTTTTCGCTTCACGGCCGTCTGACCTTCCGTCTGCTCTTGCTTTAGCACAGGAGGTAGACTCAAACCATGAGCGGTATGCGTTCGCGGCCAATTTTGCTGCCAGGAACGTCGAGGGCAACCACATTAAAAAAAATAATAATATAATTTCAAGCCAGAACAACCATAGGACAAACACTTATGATCCACCCTCAGCTCATAAGAGCCCACACTACTATAGTAATAGGCAGTACAAACCCGGACATGCACCTCATTTTACGGAAAATCAAAGGGTAAATAACGGACGTGACAGCGACAGACTAGTCAGAGCGGAACCAATGGACGTTGATCCATCCTCATCGAAATTTAAACACCAATCGTTTGACAGAGACCGAGGTGCCTATCAAGGAAACAGTAATAGAATGCAACAGGGGTATCAACAAAAACGTCCAGCAAATTCTGGACGTTACACAGGACCAAAGATCCAACGTGTTAATCATCTGGAGGAGGAAGTTGAGCCACAGAGTGAATCATTGTACGGTGCAGAAGCCGAACAAGCGGCGGATGACGTAAGTTTAGATCCCTCCTACCCTCCTACCCTCCTAGGAGAGAAAGAAGTGAAACTCCTTATCGATACTGGTGCGTCGAGGAGTTATATGAAACCAACACCGGCTTTAAGGACACAACATTTCAGGGACACATTCTCTGTAAAATCTATTCACGGGGTTACTTCTATCATGGAAAAATGCTACATAAAAATATTTGGTGTAGTGGCAGAATTTTTCATCTTACCGGACTTAACATCATTTGATGGCGTGATTGGGCTCGACATACTAAACAGGGTCCATGCGAACATTGACCTTAAATCGAACACAATAAATCATGATTATGGTGAGGAGGAAATCTTCTTCATTTCCAGCCATGACGTAAGCCATCTTAGGCTTCAAACAAATCTAGTACCAACAGACGTTAGGGAAGATTTTTCTAGGATGATCAAAAGGATGAATGGGGTTTTTGCTGACCCCAATGAGGCATTACCGTACAATACAAAGGTGATAGCAACAATTCGAACGGAGGACGAAACACCAGTTTACTCAAGATTATACCCGTACCCACTGAGTGTAGCGGATTTCGTGGACAAAGAAATCAAGGACTTGTTAGCAAATGGAGTTATGCGGCCATCAAGATCACCGTTTAACAACCCTATATGGGTGGTAAAGAAAAAGGGGGTAGACGAAAACGGACAGGCGAAGCAGAGATTAGTTATTGACTTTCGGAAGCTCAATGAAAAAACTATCTGTGATAAATACCCAATTCCCGACATAACAGGAATTCTTTCCAATTTGGGTGGTAGTAAATACTTCACCACTTTGGACTTAAAATCTGGTTTCCATCAGATTAAACTATTGGAGCGTGATAGGGGAAAAAACAGCTTTCTCTGTCAAGAATGGCAAGTATGAATTTTGCCGGTTACCTTTTGGATTAAAAAACGCGCCGAGCATCTTTCAACGCGCCATAGACGACGTATTAAGAGAGCATATTGGGAAAAGCTGTTTTGTCTATGTAGACGATGTTATTATTTTTTCGGAAAACAAACAGCAGCATCTGAAAGATATAGAATCAATTTTTAATGAATTATTTAGGGCCAACATGAGAGTGTCGGTTGAAAAATCCAAATTTTTTAGGACTGAGGTCGAATACCTGGGGTTCTTAGTTTCACAAGGAGGGATAAAAACGTGTCCAGACAAAGTCGACACAATACGAAGTTTCCCTGAGCCCACCACTCTAAGCGGACTCAGATCATTCCTAGGTCTAGCGGGTTATTATAGATGTTTTATAAGGGATTTCGCTAGAATATCAAAACCATTGTCGAGCATCATGAGAGGCGAATACGGTCGAGTTAGTGCGTCCCAATCAAAAAAAATCAGAATTGATTTGACGGATGAACAGAAAAAGACCTTCGAAACAATTAAAGAAATTTTAGCGTCACAGGATGTAACCCTGACGTACCCAGATTTTAACAAACCATTCAATCTAACTACTGACGCGTCGGCTCATGCTATAGGCGCCGTCCTCTCTCAGGAGGGCAAACCGATTACCATGATTTCTCGCACTCTGTCCGGGAGCGAGGAGCATTACGCTACCAATGAAAGGGAATTGTTAGCTATTGTATGGGCATTGAAAGCTCTTAGAAACTACCTGTACGGCGTAACAAAACTTAATGTTTATACTGACCACCAGCCGCTGACCTTTGCGGTTTCGGATAGGAATCCTAATTCGAAAATTAAAAGATGGAAAGCCTTCATAGAGGAATGCAACGCAAAGCTAATCTACAAACCAGGAAAGGAAAATGTGGTGGCAGACGCTCTATATAGGCAACATATAAATGCTTTAGATAACACGAGCATCGAGACAATTCATAGCGAGGAATCATCAACCCTTACAATTGAAAGATCGGAAAAACCGGTAAATTGCTTCCGCAACCAGATTATTGTGGAGGTAGGTACAGAACTTCAAAGAAAAACTTTTATAATTTTTGGAAAAAAGACAAGGCATATCATTTCTTACCGAGAAAAAAAGGATTTATTAGAACTTTTACAGGAGGCCGTAAACACAACAGCAGTAAACGCAATACACTGCGATCTGCATGCACTTGCACAGTTTCAGCACGAACTGGTCGAAATGTTTCCAACAGTTAAATGCAGACATACGGAGAAATTCGTTAACGACATTACGAATCCGAATGAGCAGCAGGAAATTATCGCTGCTGAACATAACAGAGCGCATCGAGCAGCGCAGGAGAACACAAAACAAATTCTAGAGGATTATTTCTTTCCAAAAATGGAGAAAAAAGTTAAACAATTTGTGGGAAATTGTCGAACTTGCTCGCGGGCGAAGTATGATCGGCACCCAAAGAAACAGCTTATCGCTCAAACGCCCATACCAACATATTGTGGAGAAATTCTTCACATTGACATATTTTCTACCGGGTCCAAGTTCTTCTTGACGTGCATCGACAAGTTTTCAAAATTTGCGATAGTACAGTCGTTGAAATCAAGAACGATAGTAGATGTCAAACCACAGCTCCTTCAGTTACTCAACATGTTTTTCAGTACTCGAATAGTTTATTGCGACAATGAGAAGTCGCTGAATTCACACAGCATCAAAGCTACATTAAAGAATCACTTCAATATCGACATTGCGAATGCTCCACCACTACATAGTACATCAAATGGTCAGGTGGAGCGATTCCATAGCACACTAATGGAAATAGCACGATGCCTTAAACTTGACAAAAATCTTGATGATGTTGAGGAAATTGTCCTTTTAGCTACGATTGAGTATAACAGGTCCATTCACACAGTAACGGGGATGAAGCCCCTTACCGTATTTCGTTCAATTAGAGATGACAACCAAATACCATGCCGCTTAAGAAACGCACAGGAAAGAGAACTAACAACTCATAATAAGAACAGGCAGGATAGGGAGTTCCCTGTTGGAGAAAAAGTACTTGTTAAAAATAACAGGAGACTAGGCAATAAGCTTACGCCTCTTTATACTGAGGAAAAGGTGGAAAAAGATTTGGGTACAACAGTTTTAATAAAAGGGAGAAGGGTCCATAAAGACAACCTTCGTTAAACTTAATCTAGAACCTAGGTGTTTCTAATGATAAACAATTAACAAAAAAGTTTCATATATGTTTTTAGGATTTTCATAATTTTGGCCATATCAATATCGGCAACGACAGGAAGGTTAATCGACTATACCAATGCAAGGTACATTCCGGTGGTCGGTGTGGACCTTGTAATTTGGGAGAATTCAGGACACATCAAGCATGTTACCAACTTGACACTTTACGAATTACTGAGAGACGAGACAATTAATGCCACAGACCACTTTCCTCAGTCACATATGAGGAAGTTACTAGACGCGGACATAAACCAGATAAGTCGACTGATACAAATGATAAACGCTCACCACAGACAGGCGAGAAGCCTGAATGCCCTAGGGACAGTCCTGAAATACATTACTGGAACTCCTGACCATGACGACTTCAATAGATTAATGAACACAGAAGAACAGCTAATTAACTCGCAGGACAGACAGTTTACCATAAACACTCAGGTACAGAAAGAAATCAATAACCTTACCATTACAGTAAATAAAATCCTGAAATTAACAAAAGAAAGAGAAATAAACACCGGTCACCTTTATGACATTCTTCTGGCTAGAAACAGAGCAATTATTACAGAATTAAATAACATTATAACAGCTGTCACTTTCGCCAAAATTGGGGTCTTAAGTCCCATTCTCTTAGACAGTAACGAAATAAATTTCATAACAGGAGACGAGCACTTCACTGACCTTACCGTATCCGATGTTATGGCAGTGGCTAGAATTAAGATATTACAGTATAATAACATAATTTACTTTTTAATAAGATATCCGATTCCTATGTTTAGATGTAAGAAAATTACTATTTTACCGGTAGCTCATGGCCACTAAATCCTGCACCTTGAAGAATCCATCTTAGCCAAGTGTTATAACCATACCGTAGCCGTAAAGAACTGCAGCGACACAACACCAACGTTTTGCTTACCATCTCCGACTACATCATGCGCTCTGCAACTACTGACTTGCAACACCGCTAATTGCAGTACAACATTTAACAACCTCACACCAATTTCACCGATAAGTGACGGCCTTGTTGTCATCAATGGTCATAGGTCCCTATTACGGTCAACGGAACATACCTCGTGGTCTTCAAAAACAACGTAAAGATTAATGGTACGACTTTTTATAACGAAAATTCTACATTGCCTCTAAAACCTGAAACTCCATGGGCTTCTACAATCAACTTGACGCAGCACACAGAAATATTAAGCGCTTCTTACCTTCACCATGTGAATCTAGAGAATGTTCAAAGGATCAATCACCTGCAGCGATCAATCCATTATGGCCACGTTACAGGTTTCTCAGCCTTTGGTGTCTTATTAATCATGGTTTCACTGTTTACGTCCTTCTCAGGATAAGGAGGACCAAGAGAGAGATTATCATAGCCAAATCCGTTGAAACTGCAATTAAAACCGCTTCTTTGAGGACCGAGGACGTTCCCCATTTAGAAGGGGAAGAGTTATCGCGAGGAAACGACACACCCTAATTCCCGTCGTAATAAGAGCCTACCACTCTGCACATGTCGCTAAGTCAGCACATTTTGCGTGAGAACATTGGCCAGACATCAAAGTAAACAAACACCATGCACGAGGCGCAAGGTCAGCAAAACGTCAGCAGAGGAGCCACAACGCGATGCGGGTTGGTGGCTTATGCTAGGAATAATTTTAGGCACTTTATATGACAAATTTAAAGATGGCAAATAAAATAATTTTAAAATTGAACAATACATTTTGAATAATTTACACATTTAGAAATCCATATTAATATGCTTCAAATTATTAAATTCACATATTAAAGTTAATTAACTTTCTTCATCTCACTAAAGTTGTCATGAAGCCATAACGGCAGTGCATTTGGAAAAATTCCACAATTTTACATTTAGTTATAAAACCGATTTTCTGGCATGTACACATTTAGAAATCCATATCAAGTTGCTTCAAATTACATTTTGAATTATAAGGCCATAACGGCAGTTCATAATTTTTTAGGTTTAAAAGTTGGCATTTAGAAATCCATATTAATATGCTTCAAAAAACTTTCTTCACATACATTTGAAAAAAGGTATAGGTAAAACCGACTTTCTTGCATGTACACATTTAGAAATCCATATCAAAGCACATAATCATTAGTTAATTAACCCTCACCATCTTACCCAAGTTGGCATAAAGACAAAACGGCAGTGCATTTGGAAAAATTCTACAACTTTTCAAAAATCTCTTGTATGTGCACAAAAAATTCACATATTAAAGTTTTAACATTTAGGTAAAAAACCGATTTTCATTTGTTTAAACCATGTTTTTAAACATTTAGCAATCCATATCGAGTTGATTCAAATTATTAAATTCACATATTAAAGTTAATTAACTTTCTTCATATTAATCAAGTTGACATAATGCCACAACGGCAGTGCATTTGAAAAAATTCCATAAATTTACATTTAGGTATAAAACCGACTTTCTTGCATTTACACATTTAGAAATCCATATCAAGTTGTTTCAAATTATTAAATTCACATATTAAAGTTAATTAATTTCTTCATCTTACTAAAGTTGGCATAAAGCCATAACGGCAGTGCAATTGGAAAAAATCCCCAATTTTACATTTAGGTATAAGACCGATTTTCTTGCATATACAAATTTAGAAATCCATATCAAGTTGCTTCAAATTATTAGCTTCACATACTAAAATTAATTAACCTTCTTCATCTTACAGAAGTTGGCATAAAGCCGAAACGGCAGTGCATTTGGAAAAAATTTCATATTTTACATTTAGGTATAAAACCGACTTTCTGGCATGTACACATTTAGAAATCCATATCAAGTTGATTTAAATCATTAGCTTCACATATTAAAGTTAATTAACCTTCGTCATCTTACAGAGGTTGGCATAAAGCCAAAACGGCAGTGCATTTGGAAAAATTCCACAATTTTTCATTTAGGTATAAAACCGATTTTCCTGCATGTACACATTTAGAAATCCATATCAAGTTTCCTCAAATCATTAGCTTAACATATTAAAGTTAATTAACATTCATCATCTTACTTAAGTTGACATAAGACCATAAATGCAGTGCAATTGGAAAAAATTCCATAATTTTACATTTAGTTATAAAACCGACTTCTTTGCATGTACACATTTAGAGATCCATATCAAGTTGCTTCAAATCATTAGCTTAACATATTAAAGTTAATTAACCCTCACCATCTTACTCAAGTTGGCATAAAGCCAAAACGGCAGTGCATTTGGAAAAAATTCCAATTTTACATTTAGGAATAAAACCGAGTTTCTTGCTTATACACATTTAGACAGCCATATCAAGTTGCTTCAAATCATTAGCTTAACATATTAAAGTTAATTAACCCTTTTCATCTTACTCAAGTTGGCAAAAAGCCAAAACGGCAGTGCATTTGGAAAAAATTCCATAATTTTACATTTAGGTATGAAGCCGACTTTTCTTGCATGTCCACATTTAGCAATCCATGTCAAGTTGTTTCAAATTATTAAATTCAAATATTAAAGTTAATTAACTTTCTTCATCTCTCTAAAGTTGGCATAAAGCCATAACGGCAGTGCATTTGGAAATATTCCACAATTTTACATTTAAGTTTAAAACCGATTTTCCTGTATTTAAACATTTAGCAATCCATATCTTGTTGATTCAAATCATTAGCGTCACATATTCAAGTTAATTAACCTTCGTCATATTACAGAAGTTGGCATAAAGCCAAAACGGCAGTGCATTTGGAAAAATTCCACAATTTTTCATTTAGGTATAAAACCGGCTTTCTTGCATGTACACATTTTGAAATCCATATCAATATGCTTCAAATTATTAAATTCAAATATTTAAGTTATTTAACTTTATTCATCATACAGAAGTTTGCATACAGCCAAAACCCCGAGTGCATTTGGAAAAAATTCCACAATTTTGCATTTAGGTATAAAACCGACTTTCTTGCATGTACACATTCAGAAATCCATATCAATTAAATTAAAGTTAATTAATCATATTAAAGTTAATTAAACTTACCAAAACTTTAAGTTAATTAACTTTCTTCATCTTGGCACAAAGCCATAACGGTAGTGCATTTGGAAAAATTCCACAATTTTACATTTAGGTAAAAACTCGATATTTTGGCATGTACACTTTTAGAAATCCATATCAAGTTGCTTCAAATCATTAGCTTAACATATCTTAGTTAATTAAATCTCACCATCCTACTCAAGTTGGCATAAAGCCAAAACGGCAGAGCATTTGGAAAAAATTCCTTAATTTTACATTTAGGTATAAAACCGACTTTCTTGCATTTACAAATTTAGAATCTCATATCAAGTTGATTTAAATCATTAACGTCCCATATTCAAATTAATTAACCTTCGTCATATTACAGAGGTTGGCATAAAGCCAAAACGGCAGAACATTTGGAAAAATTCCACAATTTTTCATTTAGGAATAAAACCGATTTTCCTGAATGTACACATTTAGAAACCCATACGAAGTTGCTTCAAATCATTAGCTTAACATATTAAAGTTAATAAACCCCCATCATCTTACTCAAGTTGACATAAGACCATAACGGCAGTGCATTTGGAAAAAATTCCATAATTTTACATTTAGTTATAAAACCGACTTTCTTGCATGTACACATTTAGAGATCCATATCAAGTTGCTTCAAATCATTAGCTTAACATACTAAAGTTAATTAACCCTCATCTTCATACTCAAGTTGACATGGAGCCATAACGGCAGTGCATTTGGAAATATTCCACAATTTTACATTTCGGTATAAAACCGATTTTCTGGCATGTACACATTTAGAAATCCATATCAAGTTGCTTCAAATCATTAGCTTCACATATTAAAGTTAATTAACCTTCTTCATTTTACAGAAGTTGGCATTAAGCCAAAACGATAGTGCATTTGGAAAAATTCCACAATTTTGCATCTAGGCATAAAACCGAATTTCTTGCATGTACAGATTCAGAAATCCATATCA
>NW_026091377.1:0-9366 GCF_024586455.1 Bactrocera neohumeralis
AAATTGTTGTTGTTCTTGTTTGTCATCGTATGCACGTGTACGAAATGTATGTGGGCATACATGGGTTTGAACACAATTAAATTCGTATTGTGTATTTCTAAATGTGTATATGCAAGGAAATCGGTTTTATACCTAAATGTAAAATTCTGGAATTTTCCAATTGCACTGCCGTTTTGGCTTTATGCCAACTTTAGTAAGATGAAGAAAGTTAATTAACTTTAATATGTGTTAAGCTAATGATTTGAAGCAAATTGATATGGATTTCTAAATGTGTGCATGCAAGAAAATCGGTTTTATACTTAAATGTAAATGTCTGGAATTTTCCAAATGCACTGCCGTTTTGGTTAATGCCAACTTCTGTAAGATGAAGAAGGTTAATTAACTTTAATATGTGAAGCTAATGATTTGAAGCCATTCGACATAGATTGCCAAATGTGTATATGCAAGAAAATTGGTTTTATACCTAAATGTAAAATTCTGGAATTTTCCAAATGCACTGCCGTTTTGGCTTTATGCCAACTTTAGTAAAATGAAGAAGGTTAATTAACATGAATATGTGACGTTAATGAATTGAATCAACTGGATTGCTAAATATTTAAATGCAGGAAAATCGGTTTTATACCTAAGTGTAAAATTGTGGAATTTTTCCAAATGCACTGCCGTTATGGCTTTATGCCAACTTTAGTAAGATGATGAGGGTTAATTAACTTCAACTCATTAAACGCTAGTGTTACATATATGTAACGCTCCGATCTTTCACATAAATCTACGACTTTTTCGAAATGCAATTTTAAATGTTCCAAATTATAAATTAGAATTTAAGTGAACAAATCAAAGAATAAGTGTGCGCTATTTTTTGCCCTTTCCGTTTAGTGTAGCAAAATTAGTAGCGCAGTGAACACGAAGTCGATTTCATACACCTAAAAAAACTGTCGAAATGGGAACATGTTGTCGGTTTGATTTTTAATAAATTTCACCGATTTATGTAAAAAAAAAGTGTTTGAAATTTTATGTCTGTAAAAAAAAATGAAATTGTAGTTTTTTTTCGTCTTGTGTAGCAGTGACATATATGTATGTCACGTTCGCGGGTTCACCTTATGAATTGTATAACTATATATAATATACATATTTATGTGCGTGTTCTTCCGTTATTAGGGCAAAACTAACTGTTGAAGAAGTTTGCGCAGTTTTGGACGAATTGACAAATAATGAAGAAGAAGAAGTGGAGGCCATATATATAGAGGCTCCTGACGCGGGTGCTCTTTCAGGTGATGATTCGGCAGATGAAGACGGCGGTACTTTGAAAAACTTGTCACATACACAGCTTGTCGGTGATTGTGAAATTGTTACAGGAAAAAATACCGACTTTGAAGAGAACCCCGACTTTGATATGGACGCTGAAATTTTAGACTGCTTGAATCATTCTATCTCAGAGTTAGAAGTAAACCTTTTGGAGGAATCATTTGCTTTTGTGCAAGCATCCGAAAAGCCGAGTACATCACGTTCAACTCAAAAGCCTAGGGAACAAACCAATTATCGTCGTCGTAAGATAACTGCAGCTCAGTCACATAGTAAGGCTAGAGATCTCGAACCTAGATCTCCAATTTTCCCTGAGGGTAATTACAGTGACTGCAGCAACCTAGAGCCATATGAGCAATTCCAAAATTTTTTGATGATGAATTATTGCAAATGCTGTGTGACGAGTCAAACAGATATTCGCTCTTAAATAATAATGGGAGCCCAAATATTACAGTTGGAGAAATGAAAGTATTTTTAGGAATTCTGATAATAAGTGGATATACCTATTCTCCAAACAAAGAAGCATATTGGAGCGTTGACAAAGATATTAAAAATCTTCTGATTATTGACTCGATGAGGCGTGATCGTTTTCGAACTATTTTTGGAAATCTACACTTTATTGACCCCGGAAAGAAAGATTTATCGGATAAAATATGGAAATTGAGACCCCTAACTGATGCTTTGAAAGCGAATTTTGCTAAACATTTTCATCCAGAGCGTAATTTGTCCTACGATGAATCAATGGTGGAATACTACGGCAGGCACGGTTGTAAACAATTTATTAGAGGCAAACCGTTGAGATTTGGTTATAAAATGTGCTGTCTAAATACGTCTTCCGGTTATCTTCTAAACGTCAAGATGTATCAGGGAAAAAACCCTAGGACGAACGAAGAGTACGCTGCAAACTATGGAAAGAACGTTGCTCCGTTGTTTTCAATGATCGATGAAACGTGGAAGCCACTTCTATTTCAATTCTTTTTCGATAATCTCTTCACTTCAATACCTGTTTTGGTTGGATTAAAAAAATGGGATATGAGGGAACTGGAACAACTCGGCAAAATTCAATACCAATCTCTTGCCCTTTGCCACTGAAGGATAAGTTGAAAAAAAAGGAACGTGGTTATATGGCTAGTTCCCGGATTTCTGAATGCGATATTACAGTCACGAAATGGGTAGACAATGCAGTAGTTTCCGTTGCATCAACTTTATTTGGGAAGGAACCGGTAGGGAAAGCTGGAAGATACTCGAGGGCAGAACATGCTCGAATTCAGGTTCAAGTCCCCAATGCTATCGTAATGTACAATAAGAATATGGGCGGAACAGACCGTATGGACAAAAACGTTAATGCTTACAGGATTGGAGCTAGAGGGAAGAAGTGGTGGTTCTCAATTTTTACCTGGTTGGTTGATGTCTCCATTCAAAAGGCTTGGCTCTTACATAGAAAAGGCGGACACGGGCTAACCCAGCTACAGTTTAGAAGAACCATTGCTAATCACTTTTGTCGTACTTATGGGCAAGTCCGAGGACCATGGGGATTTAGACGTCCGGATTCGCAAATTGAGCTTGATGCTAGATATGACCTAATTGGCCATTTCATAGTTAGAAATCTTACCAGGAGACGCTGTGCTGGAAACAACTGCCAGCGATCAATAAACACCCAATGTGTAAAGTGTGACGTAGGTTTGTGTGTGGATTGTTTCTACAACTTTCACTTTGGACCAGTTTGAGTTTTCTTTCTCAACCAAAAATTGATGAATTTTCATAGGTTTGTACTTGTTTCGTTTACTTTTTGTAAACTTTATAATTAAAATAATAAAATTGATGAATTAAATCCAATGGAAGTGTTTATTTACATATTAGTATCAAACATTGTATTACATAACAGAAACCCGCGAGCGTTACATATATGTCACGGGTCGTGCAGACCCCCCCCGGATAGGGGTCGAACCTTTTGTTTGTAGTTTTGTGTACATACCAACCCTTGTAGTATCCACACAAAGTTTGGTTCCTCCATCTTTGCTATTTAGCTTTCGCGTTTAATGGGTTAAGGCAACTTGATATGGATTTTTAAATGTGTTTTTCCAAATGCACTGCCGCTTTGGCTTTATGCCAACTTCAGTAAGATGATGAAGGTTAATTAACTTTAAAATTTGACGCTAATGATTTAAAGCAACTTGATATCGATTTCTAAATGTGTACATGCAAGAAAGTCGGTTTTATACCTAAATGAAAAATTCTGGAATTTTCTAAATTCACTGCCGTTATGGCTTTATGCCAACTTCAGTAAGATGAAAAAGCTAATAAATTTAAATATGTGATGTTACTGATTAGAAGCAACTTGATATGGATTTCTAAATGTGTACATGCAAGAAAATCGGTTTTATACCTGAATGCAAAATTGTGGAATTTTTCCAAATGCACTGCCGTTATGGCTTTATGCCAACTTAAGTAAGATGATGAGGGTTAATTAACGTTAATATGTGAAGCTAATGATTTAAGCAATTCGTTATGGATTTCTAAATGTGTGTATGCAAGAAAATCGATTTTATACCCAAATGTAAAATTGTGGAATTTTTCCAAATGCACTGTCGTTTTGGCTTTATGCCAACTTGAGTAAGATGAAGAAGGTTAATTAACTTTAATATGTAACCCTAATGATTTAACGCAACTTGATATGGATTTCTAAATGTGTATATGCAAGAAAATCGGTTTTATACCTAAATGTAAAATTGTGCAATTTTTCCAAATGCACTGCCGTTTTGGCTTTATGCCAACTTGAGTAAGATGAAGAAGATTAATTAACTTTAATATGTGAAGCTAATGATTTGAAGCAACTTGATATAGATTTCTAAATGTGTACATGCAAGAAAATCGGTTTTATACCTTAATGAAAATAGTGGAAGTTTCCAAATGCACTGCCGTTTTGGTTTTGTGCCAACTTCAGTAAGATGAAGAAGATTAATTAACTTTAATATGTGAATTTAATAATTTGAAGCAACTTGATATGGATTTATAAATGTGTACATGCAAGAAAATCGGTTTTATACCTAAATGTAAAATTCTGGAATTTTTCCAAATGCACTGTCGTTTTGGCTTTATGCCAACTTGAGTAAGATGGTGAGGGTTAATTAACTTTAATATGTTAAGCTAATGATTTGAGGCAACTTGATATGGATTTCTAAATGTGAACATGCAAAAAAATCGGTTTTATACCTAAATAAAAAATTGTGGAATTTTTCCAAATGCACTGCCGTTTTGGCTTTATGCCAACTTCTGTAATATGAAGAAAGTTAGATAACTTTAATATGTGAAGCTAATGATTTAAAGCAACTTGATATGGATTTCTAAATGTGTATATGCAAGAAAATCGGTTTTATACCTAAATGTAAAATTGTGGAATTTTCCAAATGCACTGCCGATTTGGCTTTATGCCAACTTCAGTAAGATGGTGAAGGTTAATTACCTTTAATATGTGAAGCTAATGATTTGAAGCAACTTGATATGGATTTCTAAATGTGTATATGCAAGAAAATCGGTTTTATACCTAAATGTAAAATTTTGTAAATTTTCCCAATGCACTGTCGTTTTGGCTTTATGTCAACTTGAGTAAGATGGTGAGGGTTAATTAACTTTAATGTGTTAAGCTAATGATTTGAGCTAACTTGATATGGATTTCTAAATGTGTACATGCAAGAATGTCGGTTTTATACCTAAATGTAAAATTGTGGAATTTTTTCCAAATGCACTGCCGTTTTGGCTTTATGCCAACTTGAGTAAGATGATGTGGGTTAATTAACTTTAATATGTTAAGCTAATGATTTAAAGCAACTTGATATGGATTTCTAAATGTGTACATGCAAGAAAATCGGTTTTATACCTAAATGTAAAATTGTGGAATTTTTCAAATGCACTGCCGTTTTGGCTTTATGCCAACTTCAGTAAGATGAAAAAAGTTAATTAACTTTAATATTTGAAGCTAATGATTTGAAGCAACTTGATATGGATTTCTAAATGTGTACGTGCAAGAAAGTCGGTTTTATACCTAAATGAAAAATTGTGGAATTTTTCCAAATGCACTGCCGTTTTGGCTTTATGCCAACTTCAGTAAGATGAAGAAAGTATATTAACTTGAATATTTGAACCTTACTGATTTGAAGCAACTTGATATGGATTTCTAAATGTGTACATGCAAGAAAATCGGTTTTATACCTAAATGTAAAATTCTGGAATTTTTCCAAATGCACTGTCGTTTTGGCTTTATGCCAACTTGAGTAAGATGATGAGGGTTAATTAACTTTAATATGTGAAGCTAATGATTTGAGGCAACTTGATATGGATTTCTAAATGTGTACATGCAAGAAAATCGGTTTTATACCTAAATGTAAAATTCTGGAATTTTTCCAAATGCACTGCCGTTTTGGCTTTATGCCAACTTCAGTAAGATGAAGAAGGTTAATTAACTTTAATATGTGACGCTATTGATTTAAAGCAACTTGATATGGATTTCTAAATGTGTACATGCAAGAAAATCGGTTTTATACCTAAATGTAAAATTGTGGAAAATTTTTCCAAATGCACTGCCGTTTTGGCTTTATGCCAACTTCAGTAAGATGAGAAGGTTAATTAACTTTAATATGTGAAGCTAATGATTTGAAGCAACTTGATATGGATTTCTAAATGTGAGCATGCAAGAAAATCGGTTTTATACCTAAAACTAAAATTGTGGAATTTTTCCAAATGCACTGCCGTTTTGGCTTTATGCCAACTTCAGTAAGATGATGAGGGTTAATTAACTTTAATATGTGAAGCTAACGATTTGAAGCAACTTGATATGTATTTCTAAATGTGTACATGCAAGAAAATCGGTTTTATACCTAAATGTAAAATTCTGGAATTTTTCCAAATGCACTGCCCTTATGGTCTTATGTAAACTTCAGTAAGATGGTGAAGGTTAAGTACCTTTAATATGTGAAGCTGATGATTTGAAGCAACTTAATATGGATTTTTAAATGTGTACATGCAAGAAAATCGGTTTTATACCTAAATGTAAAATTGTGGACTTTTTCCAAATGCACTGCCGTTTTGGCTTTATGCCAACTTGAGTAAGATGATGAGGGTTAATTAACTTTAATAAGTGAATTTAATAATTTGTATCAACTTGATATGGATTTCTAAATGTGCATGCAAGAAAGCCGGTTTTATACCTAAATGTAAAATTGTGGAATTTTTTCCAAATGCACAGCCGTTATGGCTTTATGCCAACTTCTGTAAAATGAAGAAAGTTAATTAACTTTATATGTTAAGATAATGATCTGAAGCAACTTGATATGGATCTCTAAATGTGTATATGCAAGAAAATCGGTTTTATACCTAAATGTAAAATTGTGGAATTTTTCCCAATGCACTGTCGTTTTGGCTTTATGCCAACTTGAGTAAGATGGTAAGGGTTAATTAACTTTAATATTTAAAGCTAATGATTTGAAGCAACTTGATATGGATTTCTAAATGTGTATATGCAAGAAAATCGGTTTTATACCTAAATGTAAAATTGTGGAATTTTTCCAAATGCACTGCCGTTATGGCTTTATGCCAACTTGAGTAAGATGAAGAAGGTTAATTAACTTTAATATGTTAAGCTAATGATTTGAAGCAACTTGATATGGATTTCTAAATGCCTAGATGCAAGAAAATCGGCTTTATACCTAAATGTAAATTATGGAATTTTTTCCAAAAAATCGGTTTTATACCTAAATGTTAAATTGTGGAATTTTTCCAAATGCACTGCCGTTTTGGCTTTATGCCAACTTCAGTAAGATGAAGAAGGTTAATTATCTTTAATATGTTAAGCTAATGATTTGAGGCAACTTGATATGTATTTCTAAATGTGTATATGCAAGAAAATCGGTTTTATACCTAAATGTAAAATTGTGGAATTTTTCCAAATGCACTGCCGTTATGGCTTTATGCCAACTTCTGTAAGATGAAGAAGGTTAATTAACTTTAATATGTGAAGCTAATGATTTGAGGCAACTTGATATGGATTTCTAAATGTGTATATGCAAGAAAATCGGTTTTATACCTAAATGTAAAGTTCTGGAATTTTTCCAAATGCACTTCCGTTTTGCTTTATGCAAACTTGAGAAAATGAAGAAGGTTAATTAACTATAATATGTGCAGCTTATGATTTGAAGCAACTAAATCTTGATTTCTAAATGGGTATGTACAAAAAAATCGGTTTTATACCTAAATGTAAAATTGTCGATTTTTTCCAAATGCACTGCCGTTTTGGCTTTATGCCAACTTCTGTAAGATGACGAAGGTTAATTAACTTTAGTATGTGAAGCTAATGATTTGAAGCAACTTGATATGGATTTCTAATTGTGAAAATGCAAGAAAATCGGTTTTATACCTAAATGTAAAATTGTGGAATTTTTCCAAATGCACTGCCGTTTTGGCTTTATGCCAACTTCAGTAAGATGAAGAAGGTTAATTAACTTTAATATGTTAAGCTAATGATTTGAGGCAACTTGATATGGATTTCTAAATGTGTACATGCAAGAAAGTCGGTTTTATACCAAAATGTAAAATTGTGGAATTTTTTCCAAATGCACTGCCGTTATGGCTTCATGGCAACTTGAGTAAGATGAAGAGGGTTAATTAACTTTAATATGTGAAGCTAATGATTTGAGGCAACTTGATATGGAGTTCTAAATGTGTACATGCCAGAAAATCGGTTTTATACCTAAATGTAAAATTGTGGAATTTTTCCAAATGCACTGCCGTTTTGGCTTTATGCCAACTTTTGTAATATGAGGAAGGTTAACTAACTTGAATATGTGACGTTAATGATTTGAGGCAACTTGATATGGATTTCTAAATGTGTACATGCAAGAAAATCGGTTTTGCACCTAAATCTAAAATTGTGGAATTTTTTCCAAATGCACTGCCGTTTTGGCTTTATGCCAACTTTAGTAAGATGAAGAAAGTTAGTAAACTTTAAAATGCGAAGCTAATGATTTGAAGCAACTCGATAGAGATTTCTAAATGTCTACATGCGAGAAAATCGGTTTTATACCTAATTGAAAAATTGTGAACTTTTTCCAAATGCACTGCCGTTTTGGCTTTGTGCCAACTTCAGTAAGATGCTGAAGGTTAATTAACTTTAATATGTGAATTTAATAATTTGAAGCAACTTGATATGGATTTCTAAATGTGTACATGCAAGAAAATCGGTTTTATACATAAATGTAAAATTGTGGAATTTTTCCAAATGCACTGCCGTTTTGGCTTTATGCCAACTTTAGTAAGATGAAGAAGGTTAATTAACTTTAATATGTGAAGCTAATGATTTGAGGCAACTTGATATGGATTTCTTAATGTGTACATGCAAGAAAATCGGTTTTATACCTAAATGTAAAATTGTGGAATTTTCCAAATGCACTGCCGTTTTGGATTTATGCCAACTTTAGTAAGATGAAGAAGATTAATTAACTTGAATATGCGACGCTAATGATTTCAATCAAATCAATATTGATTGCTAAATGATTAAATGCAGGAAAATCGGTTTTATACCTAAATGTAAAATTGTGGAATTTCTTGCAAATGCACTGACGTTATAGTCATGTCAACTTCAGTAAGATGAGAAGGTTAATTAACTTTAATATGTTAAGCTTAATGATTTGAAGCAACTTGATTTGATTTCTAAATGTGTACATGCAAGAAAATCGGTTTATACCTAAATGAAAATTATGGAATTTTTGCAAATGCACAGCCGTTGTGGCTTTATGCCAACTTTAGTAAGATAAAGACAGTTTATTAACTTTAATATGTGAAGTTAATGATTTGAAGGAACCCCATCTGGATTTCTAAATGTGTACATGCAAGAAAATCGGTTTAATACCTAAATGTAAAATTATGGAATTTTTTCAAATGCACTGCCGTTTTGTTACGGCTCTATGTAGACTTCAGTAAGATGAAGGAGGTTAACTAACTTTAATATGTGAAGCTAATGATTTGAAGCAACTTGGTATGGATTTCTAAATGTGTACGTGCCAGAAAATCGATTTT
>NW_026091378.1:0-10011 GCF_024586455.1 Bactrocera neohumeralis
ACGACACACCCGGTGTTTGGGTCGGCCGGGTTTTACCAAAACAAAAAACCTGACACACCCCGATGTTGGATCGGCCAGGAGTTTTTTTCTGCATTCGAGTTTTTATTTTTAATTCTTTTTCAATCTTTGGGATAATGTAACACCTTTTATTTGACAACATGAAACACTTATGTTAGCTGTGCATGTTGTTGAAATTTGTGTGTACAAAATAAAATGCTTATTTTAAGCAAATATCTAAATAATATAAATCTATATATAAAATATAAAAAGAAAAGTTGTGTTGGTTACACCTTTTATAACTCAAGAACGGCTGAACCGATTTGGCTGAAAACGGGGAGAGGTAGTTCAGAA
This sequence comes from Bactrocera neohumeralis, assembly GCF_024586455.1. Lineage (NCBI taxonomy): Eukaryota > Metazoa > Arthropoda > Insecta > Diptera > Tephritidae > Bactrocera > Bactrocera neohumeralis. Next base: position 352 of record NW_026091378.1, read on the forward strand.
CCAGGGTAAGGACATAGGATACTTTTCATCTTTATGTCAAAATTGAATTCAACTCAAAAATACAAAAATTATATTTCAAATCATAAGCATTTTTTCAAAATTCAAGTTTGTCGGAATCATTTGAATATAGGCGTACAATTTTAAACAGATTCTTCCTCAAAAAAATACAATTGCTACAATTTAGAATAGTAGAAAAAGAACTGCAACCAAATAAGCAGTGAAATAGATTATAACTGGCTCAATAATCAGTCGTTGGGTATGTGTATTATACCCTCCTTGAATGTTGGTCGCCTTGTCGAAGCGAAGGGGCTTAAGTACACTTACTAACTAAGAGGGACACCTCATAATTCCCACAATAGAGATATGGATGAATAAACCCTGGTTTACACCCATCTCCTATTGTGGAAGCATAATGAGGATACCACCACCAACACCCCTAAAGCCAAGATGTTGAGGTGCGTGCCGATGGCTAAATGGTCAGCGGGCGGTAATAAATAAAGCTGATCGCGAACGGTCACCTCCGATGCCCGGGCGAGGTCCGCTCTGCGGACGAGTGGACCAACCTCTTCCGACTTACTCGTGGGACCAAAAATGAACGTAATAAACAATACAACAACAACCAAATTGACGACAACAGCGACGACTAAGGACATGACTTAAAGGAATCCTATTACGGAATCGAAGAGGACGAATTACTCGCCCCAGCCAGGGAGACAAACAAGAGTTCTGCCGTACATACCAAAAAGGCATACCGGCAGATACAGCAGAGAAAACAACAAATATAAGGAGGAAGCGTCCACCTCCAAAGCTGCCATGAGCACCAACCAAAGTGCACTGGCGGGCTAAAGGAGAAACAAAAGAAGCGCAGGAAATCCCATAATCAGCTTTCGAGAAAAAACCGGTACCAGGGCAGTCTTCGTACTGGGAAAGATAATAAAGACCAGGCAGCCGGTACCCCATACAAAAGCTTCCTAAACGTAAGCAATCAGAACCTCTAGAAGAGAGCAAACAAGAGAGCAATTCACAAAACGGAATCAGCTCTATCACAGAAATACAAGAAACTATGACCAAAAACTCCAGGCGGAGTGAAGGTGAACATAGCAGTACTACAACGGCAAGACATGTTTTCTGCGAAAGCCAGGGATAACCTGCAAGAGGCTATCACGGACGGAACTCCTCTCCGAGCAATGTAATGCAGGAAAGATGGATGGAAATCGGCGTCAGATTGTCGAATATGGTGCTCAGCTTTGTACTCGACAATCCTGCGGGGTCTTCACCCGGAGTTTGACTCCCTCTGAGACCTTCAGGGGTTACAGGCCATCAAGTGCGCAGACCAGGTCTCGCTAGATTTCCTAACGGGTAGTGTTACCAAGATCAGCAACGCCTTTAAAAGGTCTCCAATTGAGGCCTGTACTCGCCAGAACATACCGCATTTGGCTACCCCCTCTAGAGGAGCCGGGCGAAAAACTCTTGAGGTGCATCAAGCTGCAAAACAAATCTATACCTGGTATAGATGGTGGCCTGATCAAGGAGGAAAAACCGAACAAAGCAAGTCGACCAATTCTGATGGCCATTTTGCGATGAGTCCATTGAGGCTCTCAAGAAGACTGACTACAAAAACGGCTTCCGGAATTCGCAAGACCAGGCTAAAAAAATCTTCCAAGTCGGCAAAGCGGCTGATGAAGGCGACACGGAAGAAGTCGACGACATCTTGAAAGAAGTCGGGCATCAAAGAAACCCGAGATGCCCAATAACTCTAAGATGTTACAGATAAACCAGCAGCACTCGAAGAAGAGTGCTACAGCGAAATCTGACAACGCTCATAAACGAGGAGGCATTGACATCAATAATCAAAGGAGCCCTGGGTCAATGAAGACACGATAAAGGATAAAGGCAGCAACTATAACCTTTTTTACGGAACAAAAGGTAAACACAGGGCTTACACATTCTATCAATAGAAGTATAAATGCATTTATTTGTCCTAATTACAGCACAGCAGATATCACAGTGGTAAAGGTGGAACTGAAGGAAAATCCCTTCTTCTTGGTTTCGGCCTACTTGGCCTAATAAGAGGACATACCACTGGCACCGTTCACCAGACTAGTAGAGGAGAACAGGAAGGAGGATGTCCTAATAGGGTGTGATGCAAAACGCAAGGCACATGGTATGGGGTAGCTCCAGTATAAACACCATTGGTGAGCCCACTCTTGCAGTATATTCCTGAATAGCAATCTAAGTATATGCAACAAAGGCGATAAGCCAACCTTTATTTTCCCAAGCTCTGATAGGTTTCTGGGGTGGGCGTAAGTGCTTGACCTCACGCTATCAACATACACAGACAGTCTCGTTGTGGATAACTGGAGGGTATCCGATGAGCCTTCCATGTCGGATCACTCTGGGGTACTCTTCAGCATCCGCGAGAAATACAGTGCTCCTCTCACATATCAGAACCTTAGAAGAAAAGCGTGGGAAAAACTTACCAGTATAGCAACAAAATAAGAGTATTTGTAATTTTTAGGAACTGGATTCAGAAGTAGAGAAGTTGGAAAAAATCTTAACCACAACTTTCAATAAATCCACACAGCTAACAGTTCTGAAAGAGAAAGTATCTTCCTTTATGGAAAAGTGAACTAAAAATTTGACAACACTACTAAGGAAAGCTTTAAATAGAGTTCTAGAACCAAAATCAGGCAGCCATATTAAGATATTATGAAAAGATACAAAAAAGCAGTCAGGAAAGCTAAAAACGACTCATGGCGATCTTTCTGCACATCAATAGAAAGTTGCAGAGAAACCGCACGGCTGAGCAAAATGCTATCCAAAGATCATACGAATACTGCCTACATTAGGGCGGAGGGAAGTAATTGGACCTCCTCGGCAAAAGAGTCTCTGGAGGTACTAATCCCCACGCAATACCCCGAGAGTCAGCAAACACCTGCAACGAGGGTTCAACGAGAACCACCGCTGAACGCAGCTGACTATCGAAGCCAAATAGTAGACAAAAGAAAAATCAAATATGCCATAAATAGTTTTGCACCATTTAAAGCGGCAAGTCCTGACGGATTATGCCCATAATGCTGTAAAAACTGGTAGGAGAACCAATGGTTCAAAAGGCTTGAAAATATATACAAAGCTAGCATTCAACTATCTTTCATCCCAAGAACTTGGAAAAGGAGTAAAGTTGTGTTCCTTCCAAAATCAGGCAGAAGACCACACGAGAATGACAAGGATCTTAGACCTATAAGCCTTACCTTTTTTATGCTGAAGGTACTAGAAAGGCTAATAGACTTACATGTAAGAATGCTAATGGCGGATAAGTTATTGAAGTCCCAACATGCGTAAATAAAGGGCCGATCAACTGAAGATGCCTTACGAGGTGATAAGTGTAATTGAAAAATCACCACACCACAAACAATATACCATGGCTGCTTTTTCTAGACATAGAGGGCGCCTTCAATATCATAGAAATAAATGCTATAACAATTCTCTGACATGGGTAGCATAGATGACACTGTGCGCAGATGGATACTATCGATGGAATATCGATCGAATAGGAAGATTATAGCTTCAAACGGCGCTGCAACACAAACAAGCTATGTGAGTAGAGGGACGCGTCAAGGAGGGGTCCTCTCTCCGTTTCTATGGGTGGTAGCGCTGAACGAAATACCACCTCAACTAAACGGTGGAGGAGTGAAAGCAGTAGCATATGCAGACGATTTAGTGTTGTTGGTATCAGGCATATTTCCTTCAACAGTCAGCGAGATTATGGAAAGAGCACTTCGAAGGTTAAACCTATGGGCTAAGAACAATGGACTAGGAGTTAACCCGAACAAACCAGAACTGCAGAATCAAACTACCTCAATTTCAACTTCCGGTACTAAACGGTACGACACTCACTCTATCTCCCCACAGCTAAATACTTGGGGTGGAGATTGACACCAAACTGTCTTGAAAAAAATATAGAAAAAAGAATAAATAAAGCACACATGGCTACTATACTTGTAATAGAATCGTCAGCAAGAATTGGGGCCTCAAACCTAGTAAAATCATGTAGATGTATACGGCTGTCATGAGACTTATACTTTTCGTATGGAGCTCTGGTATGGTGGCCGCGCTAAACAAACAATACAACACTAGAAAATTAAATGGAATACATTTTTCTTCATTCATTTGTCTTCACCTGACAAATTTCAGTATAGTTCACAACTGCAAGAAAGCACTAAGCTCAATAAAAGACAAGCTTCAACGAGACTAGACCGGGGTACCGGTCACAGGAACATTTTCGGTAATGAAAAAGAAGACGAGTTGGGCAATGAATCCGAGGCGGAGCTAATACCAAGTTCGCTAGGATCGATCAAAAAAGATCAATAGACAATTTCAACAAGTTGCAAATAACAGGTTGAAAAACATTACAAAATGCTTCATAACTAAAGAATTATGGCAAACATATGACAGGAAAAGAAAAAACGATTTATTAAATAGGTCAAGGAAAAGTATCTACAGAGTAACAGCTACCACAACAGGGCACTGGCCATTTGGGGAACATGCGTCCAAAATGGGTTGCCCTACAACGACATCTGCCGAGGCTGCGGAGTAGCAGGGAACAAGGAAACAATTTTCCATTTTCTCTCCGAATGCCCAGCCCTAGCAAAGATCCGGCACAAACCTTGAAATCCATCAAGCACCAAACCTTGAATGGATTTCTACTAAAAGCATATCAGACATAAGTAGCTTCATCGAAACCTCAAAATGGTTTGAGAAAGAAGATGAAACGTAATAGCAGATACTCTAGGAGGTTCTACGAATAGTATCAAAAATGGCACATCAAGTGCTAATTGCGCCCGATAGACAGGTGCGCTCACTGCACTCTCCTTACCTACCTATGGATGGACTTCACTGGGAAATGATGGAGTTATGTTTCTATTGTCACACACCGACGCAAAATTCGGTTTAATTCCGATTAAAGTGCACTCAAAACAGTTTCTCAGAATCAGAATTTGTTTTTGTTAATTTATGAACTTGCGAGGCATCTATATTTTGAACAGAGTTTTCGCCTTCTTTAGGGCATGTTGTTGTTTTAACGGTTATCAGTCCCCGTTAGGATGGTAAGGGTTATCTGTGTTGTCATCGACGTCTTCTAACGGGAGGCCCAGGAAACGTGCTGTTTTGACGAGTCGGACCAAAGGAAAGGGTGTTAGATGAGAAAGAGTTGGTGTCATGTGAGACTTACGCATGCAGGACATAACATTGGGTATGTCTGGGTCAATTTGATATAGGAGTTTAACCCGCTACAACATTCAGAACGAAGCTGCGCCAGGTCACTCGCAAGCTCGCGGTAACCTCGAGCTCTTCGTTCGGCGATGAGTGGTGGTTTGACCAAGAACGCCATTCACGGAAGGAGTCGGTGAAGGTGTTAATGGCTCCACTGTGAATGGCGGTCAGTACCCAATCGAAAGTCAGTTGCGTCCGAAGTCCGGTCGATTTACCGTACAACGTCGTCGACGTAGTCAGGAAGGACCTTTGATGCCCTAGAGGCAGTTCCGCTCCAAGCAGATGGCTGCAAGGATGATTTCTGGAGTCTCACCTGCGTACCACCGCATCTAGGCGACCATATAGGTGTTGTTGTTGAGCGACCAGGCGGCTGATTGCCTTGTATGTCACCAACATTTCTTCGTCTTTTCCCATGTTCCGCCGGCAGCGACTTGAGGATTTTTTGCTATGGTCGTATGGGGAGTGAAGGGGAGCATAGACAATCGAAGGTTACACCCAAAATCTTAAGGTTATTTGCAGTCGCGATGTTAAAAATCAAGTCTATACTCCTTCGTCCAGTTCTGTAAAAATGGTCGCTATGGATTTGTGGGGGAAAGGTGAGGTTCCGTGCAGTGAGAAAACAAGACAGGTCAGGGAGGTAGCTGTTTTACTTCGAACACATGCCATCGATTCCATTGGAGCGACGTCATAGTGCAATCATCTGCGTATGAGGTTATGAAAACCCCCTCTGATGGCTGCGGGAGTTTCGAGATGAAGTCAAACAGTAGCGGGGAGAGAGGACACCACCGCGGGAACCCCCTGTTTAATCTTATCAGCTTTATATGTTTCACCTCGAAATAGTACTGATGACTGACGACCGTTCATAGGAAGTTCATGGTCCACCTCCTAACCCTGGAGAAAAGCTTTTGGTTTTTCTAATATCCTGCAATGTTGTGGTTGACTGTGTCAAAAGCTTTTAACAAGTCCAACGCTACGAGGATCGTCCTCGGAAGGGGGTTTTGGTTGAGGCCATGAGCTATCTGGGCTTTCTTGACGCTAAGTGCTGTGGTGGTGCTGTGCACTTCTCGGAATCCCATGCTGGTGGCTGGGTAGGCTCAGGTGGTGAGTGAAGGTCAGCAGTAGTAAAGGCCTCGCGTGCTTCACTACGGGGAAGCGCGGAGAGTTATCGGATGATAAGACTCTCCTTTGTTCCCAGGTTTCAGTAGTGGGACCACTCTTCCTGACTTTCCACAACATTGATATTTGAAGAGTGGTCAACGACAGGTTGGGAGACTCCTGGAGATAGCTTCTTTCCCGTCGAGCTAGATGCTTTACTAGCATTAGCATGTTAATTCCATCGGGGCCGATGGATTTTGAGCATCCTGCTTTGTTGATGACACTGAACCTCCTTATCAGTGAACGTAAGTGGCGCCCAGTCGTTTGGCAGGCAGCCGTCGGTTAGCACATCTCTGGCTTTGTCCATCGAAGATGCAGTGTAAACTGCCGGTTAAAATAGCTTGCGCACTTTTTCGGTTCCGGAAGAGCACGACCATTGAATTGAATCAACTCGGTCGTCGTGCCTCTTTGGATTGACAGTAGCCCAAAGCTTTACTCACACCAGTGGAGAGGTGTTGCAGGACTTCAGGTGCTCTATCCATTTCGTCCGCTATGATGATTACCTTACGCCGAATCTCCAAATTGAGTTCTCTTATTCGGAGATCCCCAGGATCGGCATGGCGTAAGTGTTGTTGTTGTTGTTTTAACGGAGTATCTAACCCTGCCAGATGGTAAGGGTCACTTGTGTTGTCGTCGCCGTCATCTAACGGTAGGCCCAAGAAACGTGCTGTTTGACGGGGACGGACCAGAGGAGGAGGGTGTTGATGAGCAGGGTTCGTGGGGCATGCAAAGAGGTACAATCTTCACGACAGCCGGTTCTACGCACCGGAATTAACTCGGATTTTATTCCCGACCAAGGGCTGTTTTTTTCGGCGATCTAACCCTGTTTGATCGGTAAATTTTTAATTTGTGCCAGGCATGGTGTCGTGCCTTCGTTAGCTAAAACGGCTGCTTCCGGGCGAATTTCCGCTATTCTTCCAGCCGGGATGAAGCGAGCGGTAGCTGGGTGATCACCTTGCGGAATCAACGTTCGCCAACGCATACGTCCGTAGGTATGGGTAGAGCGTTGGAGGTGCTCCTCAGTGAATTCTGGAGAAGCCGACCCAGTTAGCGTTATTAGAGCAATGATCACGATCATCTGACAGGCAAGGAATGCCTAAGATCGGTAAAGGTGTCGCCCAGTACCAAACGGTTTTCACCACGAAGTAGTGCCTCATATTCGGATGGATATCCTGTAGGCAACATGTAACTGGGGATGTATAAATTAAATATTTTATCGGATAGCTACACCCTGACATTCTAGGGTAGTATCCTTGGGGTCGATGTTCTCATCGATTTTGACGACACCGCACTGCAGGCAATATGCAGGCTGCCAACACCGCACCAACACTCTCGCGATCTTTGGCCAATACAACCGCACAATTGAGAAGATCAGATCGGTTGTTTAGCTGGTTTCGACCGCAGCTATCGATACGCGCTCCGATTCATTAGAGCAATTCAGCTCCATCCATTGGCGATATTACAACTGACCGAGGTCGAGCCGGACTTGAGCCTTTGCGGAAAACGCAGGAGAAAATTCTTCCGGGTACCAGCTCGAGTCAGAGGATACGGAGCCACCTTACAAAAGGGATTGCTCCAATGATGGGGAAACACAAATTCCCACCAACCAAGATTTGCCAAAAAATTTTTCATGGTGCCCCCGGCCCACTTGGCGTTTCCGATTAAAACAAAAATTTTTTCAACCAGAACTTTCCCGAATAAATTCAACGATTTTCCCCAAAAGCAAAGGGTTTTTTAAAACCGAAATGTTTAATGAGCATTGCCAAAAAAAAAGTTGTTTCCCAAAATGCTATATCTCAATTAGTTATAACCCAATAAAGGAATCAAAAGAGGGATTGATTATTTTGTCAACCACAGGAAGGGACGTCCCTGTATTAAAAAAGGAAATATTGTATGAAGTGTAAGTGAAAAAAGGCAAAATATGAAAAAAAAAGTTAATAAAAAATAAACAAATAAAAATATTAAAATATGGGGGCGAAGATGATATGGTTGGGGCACCGCGACCGGCTATTTCCTCCTACACACGTATTCACCAATTTCCACCCCTGAATACCCCGAATTTGCTGGACCATGAGGATGATCCCTCCCTTATTTAACCCCGGGCCTTGCCTTCTTCTCCCAAAATTGCTTAAATCCAAAAAGGGTGTTTGCCCTTTTCCCGGGTCGAAAGAACATTGGGGGAAGACTATGCCCGGGAAAAGGCCCCTGGTGGCGTGCCCCTTGGGGAAGCGCCCGAGGGGGGTTTTGCCCGGGGGAAATGAATTGTTTTTTGAACCTGAATTGCCCAGTTTTAAAAAAAAACGCAGCTTACAAAAAAAAAAAGTGAAATTTTAGCATAATGCCGGGCTTTTTCCTTTTTGCCCCCAAATCGTTCGCCCCAAGGTCGTCGGCGTCCAGCGCAAAAAAGCATTCAGCTTTTGCCTTTTTGTTTTTTCGCTGTTGCTTTTGATCAACGGAAAATCAAAAAACAAGGTCCCCATTTTGGGGGTCCCGCATGCCGTCTGGTTCTTTTTCTCATTTTCTTTGACTCCTGTTCCTAGGCGCCAAGTGCAGGAAATATTTTTAAAAAAAAAAGTAGCAGAAGCAAAATCATATGAACGAAACTTTCCCAGTTTTTTAAACTGGTTGTACCCCCAGGCGCCGAAAGGGGTATTATATATTTTCTTGATCGGGAAAATCAGTCATCCCAAAATTACTATTTTGCCCGAAATCGTGGGGGTGATATCAAAATTTCGTTTTTATTTTAATTCTTTCGGTTTTTTTGAAAAAAATGAACGTAAAAACACTGATTATTTGGGGTTAGAAAAACCCTTTTTTTTTGTATGAAAAAATTTTAACAATTTTTGAATAAAAAGTATTTTTTTATAAAAACATGGTTAAAAAATAAAATGTTGTGAATATAAAGTTAAAATTGACAATTTTTAAAAAATGCAAATATCTCAAAAAACCCTAAATCAGCGGCAATATATCACTGTCAAAAAATTTTCGTCAAGACTTTAAAATTTTCCAAATTAAAAACTTCAAAAAATAACAAAAACGAACAAATTTTCTTTTTTTTTTAACATGTTAAACGTTTTTTTATCCTTTAAATTTTTTATGTTGGGTATAAATTAGGGGTTTAAAAAAAAAGAATGAAACAAAAAAAGCAAAAATTCCCTTAAAAAAAAATTTGCGTCAAAAAAAAAAAATTTCAAAAATTTTTTTATAGGAAAAGATTTCTAGTAAATAGTTGGG
>NW_026091379.1:0-7006 GCF_024586455.1 Bactrocera neohumeralis
TCACCTTCTTCATCTTACTGAAGTTGACATAAAGCCATAACGGCAGTGCATTTAAAAGAATTCGATAATCTCATATTCAGGTAAAAAGTCGATTTTCTTGTATATACACCTTTAGCAGTCGATATTGAGTTGCTTTAAATCATTGATTTAACATCTTTAAGTTAATTTACCTTCTTCATCTTATTGAAGTTGACATAAAGCCCAAACGGCAGTGCATTTGGAAGAATTTTACAATCTTATATTCAGGTATAAAGTCCATTTTCTTGTATATACACATTAAGCAGTCGATATTGAGTTGCTTTAAATCATTACTTTAACATCTTTAAGTTAATTTACCTTCTTCATCTTACTGAAGTTGACATAAAGCCATAACGGCAGTGCATTTGGAAGAATTCGATAATCTCATATTCAGGTAAAAAGTTAATTTTCTTGTATATACACATTTAGCAGTCGATATTGAGTTGCTTTAAATCATTTATTTAACATCTTTAAGTTCATTTACCTTCTTCATCTTATTGAAGTTGACATAAAGCCAAAACGGCAGTGCATTTGGAAGAATTCGACAATCTCATATTCATGTAAAAAGTCGATTTTCTTGTATATACACATTAAGCAGTCGATATTGACTTGCTTTAAATCATTACTTTAACATCTTTAAGTTAATTTACCTTCTTCATCTTACTGAAGTTGACATAAAGCCATAACGGCAGTGCATTTGCTTTAAATCATTATTTAACATCTTTAAGTTAATTTACCTTCTTCAAGAAGTTTGACAATCTTCATATTCAGGTAAAAAGTCGATTTTCTTGTATATACACATTTAGCAGTCGATATTGAGTTGCTTTAAATCATTACTTTAACATCTTTAAGTTAATTTACCTTCTTCATCTTACTGAAGTTGACATAAAGCCATAACGGCAGTGCATTTGGAAGAATTCGATAATCTCATATTCAGGTAAAAAGTTAATTTTCTTGTATATACACATTTAGCAGTCGATATTTGAGTTGCTTTAAATCATTTATTTAACATCTTTAAGTTCATTTACCTTCTTCATCTTATTGAAGTTGACATAAAGCCAAAACGGCAGTGCATTTGGAAGAATTCGACAATCTCATATTCATGTAAAAAGTCGATTTTCTTGTATATACACATTTAGCAGTCGATATTGAGTTGCTTTAAATCATTACTTTAACATCTTTATGTTAATTTACCTTCTTCATCTTAATGAAGTTGACATAAAGCCATAACGGCAGTGCATTTGGAAGAATTCGATAATCTCATATTCAGGTAAAAAGTCGATTTTCTTGTATATACACATTTAGCAGTCGATATTGAGTTGCTTTAAATCATTTATTTAACATCTTTAAGTTAATTTACCTTCTTCATCTTACTGAAGTTGACATAAAGCCATAACGGCAGTGCATTTGGAAGAATTCGACAATCTCATATTCAGGTAAAAAGTCAATTTTCTTGTATATACACATTTAGCAGTCGATATTGAGTTGCTTTAAATCATTAATTTAACATCTTTAAGTTAATTTACCTTCTTCATCTTATTGAAGTTGACATAAAGCCATAACGGCAGTGCATTTGGAAGAATTTGACAATCTTATATTCAGGTATAAAGTCCATTTTCTTGTATATACACATTAAGCAGTCGATATTGAGTTGCTTTAAATCATTACTTTAACATCTTTAAGTTAATTTACCTTCTTCATCTTACTGAAGTTGACATAAAGCCATAACGGCAGTGCATTTGGAAGAATGTGACAATCTTATATTCAGGTATAAAGTCCATTTTCTTGTATATACACATTAAGCAGTCGATATTGAGTTGCTTTAAATCATTAATTTAACATCTTTAAGTTAATTTAGCTTCTTCAGCTTACTGAAGTTGACATAAAGCCATAATGGCAGTGCATTTGGAAGAATTTGACAATCTTATATTCAGGTATAAAGTCCATTTTCTTGTATATACACATTAAGCAGTCGATATTGAGTTGCTTTAAATCATTACTTTAACATCTTTAAGTTAATTTACCTTCTTCATCTTAATGAAGTTGACATAAAGCCATAACGGCAGTGCATTTGGAAGAATTCGATAATCTCATATACAGGTATAAAGTCGATTTTCTTGTATATACAAATTTAGCAGTCGATATTGAGTTGCTTTTAATCATTAATTTAACATCTTTAAGTTAGTTTACCTTCTTCATCTTACTGAAGTTGACATAAAGCCATAACGGCAGTGCATTTGGAAGAATTCGATAATCTCATATTCAGGTAAAAAGTCGATTTTCTTGTATACACACATTAAGCAGTCGATATTGAGTTGCTTTAAATCATCTATTTAACATCTTTAAGTTAATTTACCTTCTTCATCTTATTGAAGTTGACATAAGGCCAAAACGGCAGTGCACTTGGAAGAATTCGACAATCTTATATTCAGGTATAAAGTCGATTTTCTTGTATACACAAATTTAGCAGTCGATATTGAGTTGCTTTTAATCATTACTTTAACATCTTTAAGTTAATTTACCTTCTTCATCTTACTGAAGTTGACATAAAGCCATAACGGCAGTGCATTTGGAAGAATTCGATAATCTCATATTCAGGTAAAAAGTCAATTTTCTTGTATATACATATTTAGCAGTCGATATTGAGTTGCTTTAAATCATTTATTAACATCTTTAAGTTAATTTACCTTGTTCATCTTATTGAAGTTGACATAAAGCCAAAACGGCAGTGCATTTGGAAGAATTTGACAATCTTATATTCAGGTATAAAGTCCATTTTCTTGAATATACACATTAAGCAGTCGATATTGAGTTGCTTTAAATCATTACTTTAACATCTTTAAGTTAATTTACCTTCTTCATCTTAATGAAGTTGACATAAAGCCATAACGGCAGTGCAATTGGAAGAATTCGATAATCTCATATACAGGTATAAAGTCGATTTTCTTGTATATACAAATTTAGCAGTCGATATTGAGTTGCTTTTAATCATTAATTTAACATCTTTAAGTTAATTTACCTTCTTCATCTTAATGAAGTTGACATAAAGCCATAACGGCAGTGCATTTGGAAGAATTCGATAATCTCATATTCAGGTAAAAAGTCGATTTTCTTGTATATACACATTTAGCAGTCGATATTGAGTTGCTTTTAATCATTTATTTAACATCTTTAAGTTAATTTACCTTCTTCATCTTACTGAAGTTGACATAAAGCCATAACGGCAGTGCATTTGGAAGAATTTGACAATCTTATATTCAGGTATAAAGTCCATTTTCTTGTATATACACATTAAGCAGTCGATATTGAGTTGCTTTAAATCATTACTTTAACATCTTTAAGTTAATTTACCTTCTTCATCTTACTGAAGTTGACATAAAGCCATAACGGCAGTGCATTTGAAAGAATTCGATAATCTCATATTCAGGTATAAAGTCGATTTTCTTGTATATACAAATTTAGCAGTCGATATTGAGTTGCTTTTAATCATTAATTTAACATCTTTAAGTTAATTTACCTTCTTCATCTTACTGAAGTTGACATAAAGCCATAACGGCAGTGCATTTGGAAGAATTCGATAATCTCATATTCAGGTAAAAAGTCGATTTTCTTGTATACACACATTAAGCAGTCGATATTGAGTTGCTTTAAATCATCTATTTAACATCTTTAAGTTAATTTACCTTCTTCATCTTATTGAAGTTGACATAAAGCCATAACGGCAGTGCATTTGGAAGAATTCGACAATCTTATATTCAGGTATAAAGTCGATTTTCTTGTATATACACATTTAGCAGTCGATATTGAGTTGCTTTTAATCATTACTTTAACATCTTTAAGTTAATTTACCTTCTTCATCTTACTGAAGTTGACATAAAGCCATAACGGCAGTGCATTTGGAAGAATTCGATAATCTCATATTCAGGTAAAAAGTCAATTTTCTTGTATATACATATTTAGCAGTCGATATTGAGTTGCTTTAAAATCATTTATTTAACATCTTTAAGTTAATTTACCTTGTTCATCTTATTGAAGTTGACATAAAGCCAAAACGGCAGTGCATTTGGAAGAATTTGACAATCTAATATTCAGGTATAAAGTCCATTTCCTTGTATATACACATTAAGCAGTCGATATTGAGTTGCTTTAAATCATTACTTTAACATCTTTAAGTTAATTTACCTTCTTCATCTTACTGAAGTTGACATAAAGCCAAAACGGCAGTGCATTTGAAAGAATTTGACAATCTAACAATCAGATATAAAGTCCATTTTCTTGTATATACACATTAAGCAGTCGATATTGAGTTGCTTTAAATCATTTATTTAACATCTTTAAGTTAATTTACCTTCTTCATCTTGTTGAAGTTGACATAAAGCCAAAACGGCAGTGCATTTGGAAGAATTTGACAATCTTATATTCAGGTAAAAAGTCCATTTTCTTGTATATACACATTTAGCAGTCGATATTGAGTTGCTTTAAATCATTTATTTAACATCTTTAAGTTAATTTACCTTCTTCATCTTATTGAAGTTGACATAAAGCCAAAACGGCAGTGCATTTAAAAGAATTTGACAATCTTATATTCAGGTATAAAGTTCATTTTCTTGTATATACACATTAAGCAGTCGATATTGAGTTGCTTTAAATCATTAATTTAACATCTTTAAGTTAATTTACCTTCTTCATCTTACTAAAGTTGACATAAAGCCATAACGGCAGTGCATTTGGAAGAATTCGATAATCTCATATTCAGGAAAAAGTCGATTTTCTTGTATATACACATTAAGCAGTCGATATTGAGTTGCTTTAAATCATTTATTTAACATCTTTAAGTTAATTTACCTTCTTCATCTTATTGAAGTTGACATAAAGCCAAAACGGCAGTGCATTTGGAAGAATTCGACAATCTTATATTCAGGTATAAAGTCCATTTTCTTGTATATACACATTAAGCAGTCGATATTGAGTTGCTTTAATTCATTACTTTAACATCTTTAAGTTAATTTACCTTCTTCATCTTACTGAAGTTGACATAAAGCCATAACGGCAGTGCATTTGGAAGAATTCGATAATCTCATATTCAGGTATAAAGTCGATTTTCTTGTATATACACATTTAGCAGTCGATATTGAGTTGCTTTAAATCATTTATTTAACATCTTTAAGTTAATTTACCTTCTTCATCTTATTGAAGTTGACATAAAGCCATAACGGCAGTGCATTTGGAAGAATTCGATAATCTCATATTCAGGTAAAAAGTCGATTTTCTTGTATATACACATTTAGCAGTCGATATTGAGTTGCTTTAAATCATTACTTTAACATCTTTAAGTTAATTTACCTTCTTCATCTTACTGAAGTTGACATAAAGCCATAACGGCAGTGCATTTGGAAGAATTCGATAATCTCATATTCAGGTAAAAAGTCGATTTTCTTGTATATACACATTTAGCAGTCGATATTGAGTTGCTTTAAATCATTACTTTAACATCTTTAAGTTAATTTACCTTCTTCATCTTACTGAAGTTGACATAAAGCCATAACGGCAGTGCATTTGGAAGAATTCGATAATCTCATATTCAGGTAAAAAGTAAATTTTCTTGTATATACACATTTAGCAGTCGATATTGAGTTGCTTTAAATCATTTATTTAACATCTTTAAGTTAATTTACCTTCTTCATCTTATTGAAGTTGACATAAAGCCAAAACGGCAGTGCATTTGGAAGAATTTGACAATCTTATATTCAGGTATAAAGTCCATTTTCTTGTATATACACATTAAGCAGTCGATATTGAGTTGCATTAAATCATTACTTTAACATTTTTAAGTTAATTTACCTTCTTCATCTTACTGAAGTTGACATAAAGCCATAACGGCAGTGCATTTGGAAGAATTTGACAATCTTATATTCAGGTATAAAGTCGATTTTCTTGAATATACACATTAAGCAGTCGATATTGAGTTGCTTTAAATCATTACTTTAACATCTTTAAGTTAATTTACCTTCTTCATCTTAATGAAGTTGACATAAAGCCATAACGGCAGTGCAATTGGAAGAATTCGATAATCTCATATACAGGTATAAAGTCGATTTTCTTGTATATACAAATTTAGCAGTCGATATTGAGTTGCTTTTAATCATTTATTTAACATCTTTAAGTTAATTTACCTTCTTCATCTTACTGAAGTTGACATAAAGCCATAACGGCAGTGCATTTGGAAGAATTCGATAATCTCATATTCAGGTAAAAAGTCGATTTTCTTGTATATACACATTTAGCAGTCGATATTGAGTTGCTTTAAATCATTACTTTAACATCTTTAAGTTAATTTACCTTCTTCATCTTAATGAAGTTGACATAAAGCCATGACGGCAGTGCATTTGGAAGAATTCGATAATCTCATATTCAGGTATAAAGTCGATTTTCTTGTATATATACACATTAAGCAGTCGATATTGAGTTGCTTTAACTCATTTATTTAACATCTTTAAGTTAATTTACCTTCTTCGTCTTACTGAAGTTGACATAAAGCCAAAACGGCAGTGCATTTGGAAGAATTCGACAATCTTATATTCAGGTATAAAGTCCATTTTCTTGTATATACACATTAAGCAGTCGATATTGAGTTGCTTTAAATCATTAATTTAACATCTTTAAGTTAATTTACCTTCTTCATCTTACTGAAGTTGACATAAAGCCATAACGGCAGTGCATTTGGAAGAATTCGATAATCCATATTCAGGTATAAAGTCGATTTTCTTGTATATACGCATTTAGCAGTCGATATTGAGTTGCTTTAAATCATTTATTTAACATCTTTAAGTTAATTTACCTTTTTCATCTTATTGAAGCATCTGTTGTACTGATTAATTCCCTTCTTCATATTGAATTGACGACCATAACAGCAGTGCATTTGAGCAATCTCTTATATTGCCTGAAGTCGATTTTTCTTATATACACATTAAGATCGATATTGAGTTGC
>NW_026091380.1:0-9852 GCF_024586455.1 Bactrocera neohumeralis
TGACTGGGGTTTAAGGTCTCACTGGAAGTGTTTTTGGAAAAACATCAAAGGCATCCCGTCGTGGTCCGGAGTGCAGTGTTCTGACAGGTCTGAAGTTTCCTCATCCGCGTGTCACTGCATCCAGGCGACCATATAGGTGCTGCGTGGTAAGGACCGGCCAAAACGTTTCTTTGTCTTTTCGTCGACTGCAATATTAAACTCAAGTCCTATACTCCTTCGTCCAGTTTGTAAATATGGTCACTGTGGATTTGGTGGTGGAAAGTGTAAGGTTCCGGCGAGGAAACGAGAAAGGTCGGTGAGGTAGTTGTTTACCTTCGACACATGCCATCGAATCCATTGCCCGACGCCAATATCGTGCAAAGTCATCAGCATACGAGGTTATGGAACCCCCTCTGTTGCGGGAGTTTCGAGATGTAGAAATTAAACAGTAGCGGGGAGAGGACACCACCCTGCGGGGAACCTCCTGTTTAATTCTTATCAGTTAGATGTTTCACCTCGAAATAGTACGGATGACTGACGACCGTTTAGATAGTTCATGGTCCACCTCTTTAACCCTGGGAGCGTAGTTTTTTCACTGTCTGCAGTAGCGTTGTGTAGTTGACCGTGTCAAAAGCTTTTGACAGGTCCAACACTACGAGGATCGTTCTTTCGCAGGGTGGTTTCTGGTTGAGGCCACGAAGTTCTGTGCGTTTATGACGCTATGTGTTGTGGTGGTGATGTGCATTTTTCGGAATCCATGCTGGTGGCTGGCTAGGCTGAGGTGGTGAGTGAAAGTCGGGAGTAGCAAGGCCTCGAGTGTCTTTACTACTGGGGAGAGGCGAGTTATTGGTCGATAAGATTCCCCTTTGTTGGCGGGTTCCCAGGTTTGAGTGGTGGGACCACTCTTCCAACTTTCCCACATCGGGTATTTGAAGGGTGGTCAGCGACAGGTAGGACCTTGGTGAGATATCTTACTCTCGTCGGGCCTAGGTGCTTTAGCATTAGCATGTTGATTCCGTCAGGCCAATGGATTTGGAGGATTTTTGCCTTGTTGATTAAATTAAAAAATTGACTTATATAAGAAAAATTATTACGAGTTCGATCCGCCAATCTTGTAAAGAAAAATGTAATTAACATGCCCAAGATTTATAAATACTTGAATTATTTTGAAGTGAAAACACTTCAACGTGGGCAGTATGTTCAGATTTCCGAACAATTCCTAACGGCTACAATTGTTAATAAGATATTTTTGTAAATCTGTATAGAAACAGATATCCTATTACAAATATTTATGTGCATTATCGCTAACACATACAAATAGAGTCTTATAAATATGTATGTACAAATACACATTTTCAATCATCAGTGTAATAAATGTTAATTTCGGGTATATTGATTAGAGACTGTAGTATTTAATGCATGCATGTAAAGGATCACAAATGATCCTAAACTAATAATATATAAGAAATATTTGCCCATTGGGAACACTTATGTTTTAAGATATAAAACAAAAGTGGCCTAATGAAAGTATAAATTTTGAAAAAAAATACCAAAACGTTTAGTTTAAAAATAAATTTAGTAAATAAACATGAAGACGTTTTGGCATGCCTCGAACCAAATTTTCTGGTATTTTCATTGGAATGATGTCAAAGTGAAGCTTCCTCTCTAAGAAAAATTATTCATGTTGTACGGCGGCTTTTTCGTATTTTGGAATCAAACTAACCTCAAATGCTGAATTGGATTTAAATCCGGTCACTGAGCTGGCCAGGCCAGTTTTTCGATTAAGCCTTCTTCAAAAAAGCGAGTAGCCAAGCGAGATGTGCGTTGGGGATTGTTATCTTATTGAAAGATAAACGACGCCAAGTTCACTTTTTCCACATTTATTTTCAAATTTTCGCTAAGAATGTCAACATATGAAGCACCCGTCATTCGTCCATCGATTTTAACTACACTACCTGAACCAAATTATGAGATACAGCCCCAAACCATAAGAGAACATCCTCCATGCTGCACTGAAGATTGTAAGAACTGTGGTTTTAAGCGATCAGAAAGTTGACACCACACTCGCTTACGTGTTTTTTAATTCCTTAGCTCGAATTTGAATTCATCGGATCAAATTACTTTATCTCAAAATGTGGTTGGCATATTTAGATATTGTTTTGCAAACTCTAGTCCTTTTTTCCTACTCGAAATGGAAAATATAGGTCGCTTTATGTCGCAAACATAGTTTTAAACCCAGATGTTCGTAATTTTCTTTGCATTGTACTAATGGAAACCTCCAAACCAAAACTTTCCGATCAACTCCGCGATAAAATTTCAGGGTTTTCAGGAGCTTTTCTTCGTACAAGTCGATCAGCGTGTATAGAAATTTTGGACTTTGGACCTCCACCGTATTGAGTCTTGCATGTCTTCCTTCTCTTGAAGTATTCAAAATCTTTCTTGGCTCTCCGATGGAAATGGAATATTTTTTTCATATATTTTTATACAATTCACCCCTCCTCCCACCTTCTACAATTAAGATTCGATTCTCTTCAGTTTTTTGTATTTTTACTAAGAAACAGAACAAAAATGTTAACCATAACCAAAATTCCTTTATAAATGCAGATTTATTAAATCTGTATTAAAATTCATTTACCTTGAAAGAAATGAACCAAAACTAATATTATACTTTCACCAGCGCAGACTAATCACTTTCGCTGTCGTAAATATATTTTGCGTCTAAATAATAAGTGCAAATATTACTCCAACTGTTTATTTACAAATGTAACAGTGCATTTACATGAAATGATTTATGAAATTATTCTTAAGCGAAAATGTAGGAAGTAAATGAATGATTATATTGCATTTATACTTTCATTTGGTGGATAGTGTATGTATACAACACGCTCATCGCATTTGTTAGCCAAAATATTTTACATTCTCCCCGCCGTGAACCTTCTCTATGATATACATACATATGTTCTCTGCACAACTCTACACCGCCCAATAATCAAAACCGACCGCTCCAGAAACAGAAGTTCCTTTTACTTCCTCGATTTTGCACCGAACGAACGTCCATCCCAGAACCACACAGCAACCGTCAATTTGAGAATTGGCATTCATACATGCCATAAATCACTGTTTGAAGTGCCGTAATTTTTAAATAAAACAAAAACTGTGTCTTTTTCTTTAATTTTTTGAAGTGTGAGTTTTAAGTCAGAGGTAAGTGAGGACAAGAGGAAGGAAGCAAACATTGGTCCTTTTGAGCCCAGAGTGGGAGGCACAATGGGTAGTGAAACCAAAAAAGAATTGGGCGGATACATATGTAGATACACACATTGCTTCAAAGTCAACATTGGTATCCACAATGCACCTTGTTTTGATCAACAAAAACACGCAGGATTGTCTGTAAAACATATTAAAGCGCAATACATATGTACATATGTAGAAGTGCAGTGATATCTAAAACGAGCTCTCATTTGGACATAATAAAAAAAAGATCCACTTATATACACATGGGTCTTATGGACTGAAATATATACATACTAGCTTTTTGGCTTCACTTGCAGTGGAACCATTAAGTAAAGCATGAGTAAGGGTATAATATTAGAAATGAGTCAATAAGATAACTAAATTTATTAACCAGCTGAGATCAAAAATTTTTAAAAATTACCACCACAGACAATGAAGACTCAACACCTTAAAATATGCGTATTAAGAATGAAAAAGTAAATATTTCTGAATTCTAACAATTTAAAAAATAAAATACAAGTATTAATCTAAAATTATTTTCGTAGACAGTAACTAAGTTTTCCCGTCAGGTGCAAAATATGTATTATAAATTCCGGGCGTGGAATGCGTGAACAGGCTACCTGTAATGTTTGTCGGTGGCGCATATTTATAATGGCTGTAAGCTAAACTTGACGGGAAACTGAACCCTTTAAATTGGAATGGAAGGTAAATTGGAATAATTGGTATCGAGGTATTACCAGCACTATTCTCATACCGACAACTGTTAAGTAGCTCAAGTATATTTCTGTCAATTTTGTTATCAAAACTTGTTCATTACATAGCCGAGGAGCATCTGAATTTCGCATAGCCATTGCTGGTACATTTAGTTTCAATTGAAGTTTATGTGACGAGTACACCCGATAGTTCAAGTTAATTAAAAACTCCACAGGATAGAAGTACTTAGTTCCGTATCTATAATTGTATCCATTTGACAAATATTCCTTCATTTCTCCTTAGAACCTCGTTTAAAATGTCAGTGTTGATCCTATTAACAATTTCATTTCTTGAGTGCTAATATTGCTCTTGCAGCGTCAACATCTAAACAACCCATCACCAATTTTCAACAGCATTTTTCTTAAAGTCCAGAATCCCGTCATTATGAAGATGTACTCTCATATTCGTTTTCCAGGCGGATTTTTCAAACAATGATTTAATGCACGGCAATTTCGTCTGCTGAAGTGTCTAAGAACCACTGGAAAGGGGCTTGACGGAAATCCACCAGCCTCTCATCCTGTGCTATCTCTCATAAGTCGTGGGAGGTTACAATTTTAAAGCTTATACCAGCCTTCTTTTGAGACATTGTGCCTCGCTCATACTAAAGCATTCTCGCAGCATCCTACCTCGTGACCTATTTTTGCTTAAGTGACAGATGGGCAGAATCTTCCTGTGCCGATTCAATGGTATTTTAAAACGGAATGTGCCCGTACGATCGCCGTTTAATAGCGTCGCGGCAATACCTGACGAAGCTACAGCAACTGCTATTTTTTGGTCTTTTCTGACGTACATTAAAAATAAGTTAAGCAAAAACGTTTTTTAAATTCCTGGGTGCATCGAGAAGAAAGATCACCACTGCCGAGTCTATTTTGCGTAAAACTTGATGGAAAACATGATTTTCTCTGAAGTAATTGAGAGACTAATTCTGTCATGATGTTGCAGTGCTATGAAATCATAATCTCGCTCTCGTGCAATTTCATTATCAAAATCATCCATACTGTCTCATCGAGGCTCGACATTCCAAAATCATCTAATTTTCCAACCATCGTAAAACCTTGTTTTCGGTTTAACGTTTTATTACCAGACATTTTCATTGAAAGCAATATCTGTGTGTGTACTTGCTGCAGTTGATGTAAAATATCTTCAGTCTTGTATTCTTTATACTTACGTTTTGAGCATGTGCCGCCATGCTGCTTCTTTGCACTACTGACATATCTTCCTGTTTGATAAGTTTGTATTTCATTGTGGTCTGTACAACACCTTCATTACACAGATTGGAGATAGCTGATCGCTTCCTTTATCAATATACTTGAAATATATAGTATATTTAATTGCACATACAAATTACAAAGCTTCAACATTAATGTGGGCGTTGAATAATTTACACAAAATCGGGGAGTAGGGCACTACCCAGCCCATTATCAAAGCTCTTTATTTCCCACTGCGTGTACGAATGTTAACTTGTTTATCACCATCAGCAGAGCGCCCTACGTCTGTATAACGGGTAACCCTTATCACTGCGAACTGTTTCTTTAATCATTTCTCGAGGAGCAAGGTGATGCCTGATTGCGAGCTCCGCAGGGACCGTGTATCATATTTTTAATAACCGTGTCATACAGATTTTTATCTTCTTCTGGATCTTGAATTTCAGCGCAAAATTATGTTGTCAATTTGATTGAAAATAGCTTCTGCTTTGCCCCAAATTAATATGTGCATGTGGTGAACCTCGTTTCTGCCATTCAATAGAGTACATGGCATTGGACGTCTCCAAATATTTTTCCTTTTGTTACAACGTTCATTAACTTTTGGACCTTTAATCGAATCACGCGGGCCACTATGTCATGTCGATCAGTGGCCTTTTTGCCCGAACAAAAGCTTTTGAATAATATCCTGCCACGAAGGATTACAGGTAAAAGTTACGAAGAGATCAGGCCTTCCGTAAAGTTCGTACATGAAAATGCGTCTTGTGTGTACTCATGGAGATAACGGGGACTGTTCACAAAAGTGGACGGCAAAATAACCATTTTGCCAATGTCTTTAGGTCTGATATTATTGTCTGCGCTAATCGCATCTTGTAAATGTTTGTAATTTTCAGGTTTAGAGAAATGTAACGAAGACGTTCGCTCTCTACTTCAATATAAATATCTACCAAGAATTGATGAAAAAGTTGACTTGTACGCAGAAGAAGGTTGAAGTTATGCTCTCGAAAAGCCTCATGTAATACGCATGAAAGTCCATGGTTGTTCCGTTGTTGGATTAATGACTGGAATATTACAGTATTCAGGGTTGAAACTTCATTACTGTAATGCTAGTTGGCGTTGAAGTAGCTAAATTTGACGATTTTTTGACAAACAATTTTTTTATCTTTCGTAAAAATTTTTTTAATATAAAGTGCCCTATATTACTTCTAATATCTTCATGAGTATATGTACAAAGTTTCATGATGATCGGTTAAGTAGTTTTTGCGTGAAAGCGTAACAAACAAACTTGCATTCGCATTTATATTATTAAGTAGGGATATATAAAAAAAAATATCTGCGATTTATTAACAAATAATTTTTAATTTTATTATTAAATCGAAACAAGTAAGGAAGGTTGCAACCGAACATTTTTTATACTTCTGCAACTTGCAAAGTCCGAAGCAACAGAAACACTCTAAGGTGTAAAACCAAACATATAGAGTAAAAGTCAGCTGAACGTTCGAAAATCTGATGTTAGTTATAAGAGGCTAGGCCCAGTTTTGCTCAAATTTATCTAGTTTAGGTACAAAGATACACTGTTAAGAGTAAAATACGCTCTCTCATTTTTCATTGGGATAGCTCATATTAGCCGATACATAAGGTACAAAATCACCTGGAAGTTCCAAAAATCTAAGGCTAAATAACGGATTAACGCTGCCGTCTGTCAGGCTATTGATTCGTCATTTTTTGAATGAGCTCAGACTCAAAGAATCTAAGCTAACTAAATTGTTAAAAGTTTCAGAGATGATGAGAAGCTACACGCTCGAGGGCAGGTGCTACGAAACAAAAATCTCCGAAAAATAGAGCTGTCAAAAATACAAAGTCGATAGGAAAATTCAGGAATCCACTTCCAGGTGCCCGCATGTGACACTGAAATTTTTCGTGGTGGTTAAAACAATGACCGTCCTTCAGGGACATGTTCTGAGCCGTTACATAAACTATCCAAAATTATCAAATGCACAAAGTTGTATCATCTCAATACAAAATAAAGGTCAAGCAAGCGTCATCGTAAAACATTTCGCATTAAATGACGACAATTTCTTCCATATGCCTTGGGAAACTCTGATACGAAAACGAATGAATACTGATGGATAAGCAAGTAACGATGAACTTGCCAAAAATTCCAAGGAAACAAGTGAAGAATATATTAAACTTCAATCCCTGTTTCCAACTGCTTGTCGGTTTTACCGATATCGACACAAAACATTCCACAGATAACTTTATGACCCAATTTTATGCCATTGCAGAAATTATCGTTATTGCTATGGGAGCAATCTCTCTCATCAAGAAAAAAAAATGTCCCATGTGGAAAAAGAAATGAAAAAACCCGGGTTGATAAAAAGATAACTAAACTAAAAGGTATTCCCCATGACATTAATAAGTTGCCAAAAAAGGCCAAGCCTGTAGCTACAACAATTTAAATAGAACCTTCTTCAAAATCAGCACATTCATCTGCACAGTACAAACAAACGTCATGCTAGCTATGCACAGGGGCATAACTTAAATCGTGCAGCCTAAACGACATCTTCGATGTTACATTAAGTGGGTCAATTTTTTCTTGACAAAAGCGGTTATCAAAATCATAAACTGCGATGAATTCTAAGAAAATTTGCCCAAAAGCCATGGGTCTAAAATGAAAATCGAGCCTCCGGTTTTTAGCGAGAAAATTTGCAATATATTGTATTTTGTAAAAAAATCCAATTCTATTCCACTGTCGATTGTTTGCTTGTTTTTGTAGCTATCAAGCTAATTTGCTCAAATTTGGTATGTGATGTATTTAAGCAGAAAGTTAGACAGTACAGAAATTTTTTAAGGGGCGTGGCACTGCCCCCTTATGATTCAT
Source organism: Bactrocera neohumeralis (assembly GCF_024586455.1). Taxonomy (NCBI): domain Eukaryota; kingdom Metazoa; phylum Arthropoda; class Insecta; order Diptera; family Tephritidae; genus Bactrocera; species Bactrocera neohumeralis. Next base: position 8,047 of record NW_026091380.1, read on the forward strand.
ATACATATCTCTGGAACCACCCACCGATTTCGTTCAAATTTTGGTATACATATTACAATGCCCTTAAGAGATATCTGGAATGAGTCGAAATCGGATAATAACCACGCCCGCCTCCCATATAACGGTAATTTTTGAAAACACTAAAGATCGTGAAATTTTAACTGTTGAAGGAAACATCTTGAGTTTGGTATTCGGCATACTACGACGGTTTAAGTACTGTTAGACAGACCATTGCACTGGTTTTTTTGCTTACATTTAATGAGTTACCTTTTCATACTTGTTTGCGCGCTAGAAAAATCAACTACAAGTGGACCGCGAACTGACAGTGGGCTCTGACAATAATGGAAACTTATGAACAGATTCAGGTAAGCAATGAATTAGTACTTTAATAAAAGATCTCCTATTTTTGGTTCAATAAGTAACTTGTTCTTTTTGGGGTTTATTTAAAAATTTCAGGTATTTTGGGGAATATCCCCTTCTGTCGTAGAACAAAAAAACCCAACGGCGAAAATATTTGTATCGGATTCCCCTTTCTATTGGTTCCCCGGGTTTTGGAAAAGAAACCTGGACCTCGTTTTCTTTGGGAAAAACTATAAATTCTGGATTTTTAAAAATTTAAATCCAAAATTTTTTTACCTTTGTATGAGGTTTTGTTTTTTTATTTAATTTTAAAGTATTAAACTCCTAATTATGGTTCCCTTTATTTAAATATTTTTATTAAACAAAATTTCCCAAAATCTGGGAAATTTAAAAAATTTTTCAAAAAAATCATATTTTTTAAAAATTTTATAACAATTTTTTGATAAAATTTAAAAGGGAAAAAAAATTTTTACTATATAAAAATTTTTGCCCCAAAAATTTAAAATTTAAAAAAAACAAAAATTTTGTTTTAACTGTTATGTTGAATGAAAAACAATAACTACTTTTTGTCGAAACCCCTTCCTGAAACATACCCCATGACCTTTGCTGAATACAAAAATTTGGTTCCCCACCCGGATCCAAAAATTTTTTTCGGGCCGGGGGTTTGTGATGCTGACTACGTTTACGTCGCTATGAAAAAAACGCGTGGTGTTATGGGGTGGTTCAAGTCGAAACCAAAAATCTGGATGGACAAAAAAAACCTTAAAATAATTTCTGAACTTTAAGTATTTTATTTTGTTTGTTAACAGTTAAGTTTTTTTCTTTTTAAAGATATAAAAATATTTTAATGCAAAAATTTTTGGAAGATAAAACTTTAAAATTTAATTTTATTTTTAATTTTTAATTTATGGGTGGATATAACATATCCACCCAAAGGGAAACCCCAGAATATCGGTTTTTCGTCAATTTCCCCTTTATTTTAAAAAAAAAAAGAAAGTTTCTCGTTAAAACCGGGCTCCCCTTTTATTTTAGAGCCATGGTTTCTTAATTTTTTTAAATTCTTATTTAATTTTTTCCCCCCCTTTTGCATTTTTGCTCCTAAATTTTCTCTAAATTTAAAATTTTTTCCTCAAAACCCCCAAATGATTTTCATTAAACCGGGGTCTCTCCCAAATTTTCAACCATATTTTTAGCGATTCCACCCCCAAAAAAAACGCATCAAAAAACACGGAAAGGTTGCGTTGGGGGCATTCCCCGACACAGAACGATTTTCTACTCACCCATCCCCTTTCGAACATCTCACCACTGTGTAAGGGGAACTGTGGACGGCATTTAAACTTTTTACGGACATCCCGCTCAAACCCTTGTTTTTTAAAATGCAAAAAAACTTTTTGGGCGATGAGGGTGCCCTATTGCAGCGGGAAAAAAGCTGCCCCTCGACGTCGA
>NW_026091381.1:0-10172 GCF_024586455.1 Bactrocera neohumeralis
AAAAATTTAATAAACTGTTATATATTAGAAATTACCTTCAGAAAGTCTTCGTCTAAAATATGCAAAGCAGTCGTAAAGGTGTTTTAAACATTTTTAAAATCCGGCATGTCCTGGCCTTGAAAAGCCAAATCTGCAACACTCAGCTGAAGTTTTTCTTCTTCAAAGAATCGATCTTATCACTCTCATATCGTTTCTCAAATCTTGCAGCTGGTAGGACTCGATTTTCTTGCGATTCTAATGCTTTGTGCACAGAACGTGTCACTGTCGACGGTGAGAATACACTGAAGTAACGTCACAAACAGGCAATGGAGGAATCGGTGGCAGCTCAATTATTTCAGCATTTTCTTCAAAGTCTGTCACATTCAAACTGCATTCGATTGCGTTTCGCATCATTTCTGAGGAGTTTAGCATTGCATCAATGATCGTATCATTTTCCGGTAGTGAGTAGGTTGGATCCATATCAGAATCGTCACTATCAAAATCGCATTCATTGTCGGAAGTATCAGTTACCAATTGCGACTCTTCGAAATATTGTCGAATTTCTTCATCCGTCATATGGGTCTTAGAATAACGCGACATATCTGATTATTTCAATAATAAAATAAGAAAAATTTTCAATTGTATCACAAATATTTCATTTACTGGAAAAGGTAGGCAGCGCAATGCATGAGTCCGCCTCAAGGCGGAGTTCAGCTATTTTCAATTTACTCACCTGCTATTAGTTTTTATTATAAATCGAACACTATCATAAAGAGCACAAAATTCCACACCGTAAGTATTTTTCTTGAAACGACACAAGAATTTATATTGCTTGTTGTTCAGAAAATTGTGTTGATTGCAAAGATAATTAAAGTGGCGGGGAAGTGCTAATCTGTCACTTCAAAGTGACAGTAAGTCAAAACTAGAAGTAGTATTGCCAATCTGAAAAAACCATTACGTAAGTTGAACTTTAAAGCGTTCTTTTGAAAAAATCCGAATTTTAATATTAAAGAAATATTTTATATCTGATTTTGAAAACACCCCGTCTGTAGGCAGGCATATGCACTAGAGGGTTAATAGACCCCTTGGCTATTTAGTTTAACACTTTGCTCAATTAGTACAGCTTAGAACACGTACTTTGACTTCGAATAATCAACAGTCCATTTAAGCAGCGCCCTACTGTAACATCTTGACTATATGCCATGTAATGACAACTTACCAAGATTGTTGCTTGTGTAATCTTAAATGAGAAAGTCAAACAATTATGCTCACCACAACAGTCTTGATGCTTCTTTGTTAACCTCTCTGCTCTTATTACACTTACACACATACAAACGTGATTACATATGCATGAACATCCTCCATCGCCTCTTCAATATGTATTCCGTTAATGCTACGCCATTGCTAATTCTGTCCGTGATTTGTCGTCTCTTGTTTCGCCAGCGTCTGCTAGATATTTAGAAACACATGTACATATATACATACTATGTATGTACATAGTAACATTTCTTCTGTCGTCGTCTGTGTTCTGCTTTTTTGTTGCTGTTGAAGTGTCAAATAATATTACTTATCAACACGCGCTGCACCATATATACATACATATACCCCACATACATATTGTTAAGGATGGCACAGAGTGCTTCTCTGTATGACTATATACATATATAAAGATAGATACATGTATGTATGGACATTCTATCGTAGTTTTCTCGTATATCTGTTATATGGTAATATATGTAAGTAAGCGACCTTTTTGAATTATCTTGTAAGGAAAAAACTTTAAGTACTACATTTAGATATATACAAATGTACTCGCATATATCAGTTTATATGAGAATATATTTTAAAAATTTCTTCATATTTTTCCTTTTTGCTGCATTTAAACTGAAAGAAATCATAAGTAAGACCAATACTCTTCTAAACAAACTTTACAATAGATTTTTACATTAATCAATTTCGAAAAAAACTCGAAAATTCTTCTATATCTTATTACTCACTTCACACTTTCTTTTGTATTCTCATTGCATTTTTAATATCTTTTGTATTTTCTCACTCGTCCAAACTGGCTGTCGCTGTCACTACTGTTTTTCAATGTTGTAATATTCACATTAAAAAGTCACAAAAATGTCACTGACATTAACTGAAATATGCTTAATGAAGCTGGCAGTTTAATGGATACAGAAAGTAAAAAAATAAACATATGCATATCAATTTTTAATTTGTTGTACCCTGAACAGGGTATATTAAGTTTGTCACGAAGTTTGTAATACCAAGAAGGAAGCGTCGGAGAGCCTATAAAGTATATACATATATAAATGATCAGTATGTTGAGCTGAGTCGATTCAGCCATGTCCGTCTGTCTGTCTGTCTGTATACATACGAACTAGTCCCTCAGTTTTTAAGATATCGTTTTGAAATTTTGCAAACGTAATTTTCTCTTCAAGCTGCTCATTTGTCGAAACTGCCGATATCGGACCACTATAACATATAGTTGCCATACAAACTGAACGATCGGAATCAAGTTCTTCTATGAAAAGCTTTCACATTTGACAAAATATTTTCAAAAAAAAGTTGGAACAGGCTATTTTTTAGGACAACAATGTAATCTCCGAAGAAATCGTTTAGATCGGTTAACTATAGTATATAGCTGCCATACAAACTGAACGATCGGAAAAAAGTTCTTGTACGGAAAACTTTTGCATTTGACAAGATATATTTTGAAATTTGGTATAGATTATTTTCCAAGGCAACAATGTAATCTCCGTAAGAAATTGTTCAGATCGGGTGACTATAGCATATAGTTGCCATACAAACCGAACAATCGCAATCAAGGGCTTGTATGGAAAACTTTCGCATTTGACGTGGTATCTTCACGAAATTTGACATGAACCACTGTTTAGGTAATAATATAATATCTTAAAAATTGTTTCAGATCGGATTACTATAGCATATAGCTTCCATACAAACTAACACATAGTTACTAAAAAGAAATGCACCTGTGAAGGTATATCAGCTTTTAGTGCAGCCGAATGTAACGTTTTCTTGTTGTTTTAATAAATAAAAAAGTTTTATAATCTAATACATATTATAATTTTCTTAACACCAAAACGTACTGCTAACTCATGGACGCTTTCCGATGGATTTATGAGCCGTTCGTTAAAGTCCCAACAAGTCACGGCTACCGAAACCCGAATACATTAAAAGAATTAGCGCGAAAACTAACATATAGACAGCAAGGCCTTTGCGTGAGAAATGGATAAATGATCACGTGTACAAGAATTTTTTGGTTAGTAATGACAACTGACCTTTAAGAAACTCCAAGAACTTGTAACAGAAATCGTTGGCATCGTTATTGGGTAAACAGCCAGTTACATAACCGATAAATGTCGTAGACACATAATAGAAGAATAATAGAGGAAGAAAACAGCCTTCTTTCAACAATTTAACAAAAGAAATCCCCTGAAATTTTTGGAAAAAATTTTTAAACTCAGCCATTGCTATACCCATTTCTGTTGACCCTTCGGAAAAAGATGCGCCCCCGTTGTAAGTATAACTCCTTACAAAGATCATTTAATGTGAAAAAATGCGTGTTGTAGTTAAAACCTTAACTTAAAATTTGAAGGAAGGAAAAAAAGTGAAAATTGGATTTTTGCTTGAACATTTTACAAAAAAAAATTAAATTTCTGGAGAACATTTCGCGACATTTGTTTTCAAATAGTTGTAATCGAAAGAAAATCCTTCATTTAAGTCTTTCAGAATTGTATCTTAAAGACCTGTAAAATTGCATGGCGTTCGGTTAAGTGGCTCTCGAAATCTTGCCAAAAGCTTCAACAAGACAGTTCGAGAAAAATAAGTTTAAAGACGGCGCACTTAGCTAGCTAGCCTCGAGCACACAAGCTCCCAAGGCTGTATCTGTGAAACTATTACTTGGATCAGCTTGAAATTTTGGACTATATAATAAGTGTTGTAGAATGTAATAAGACAATAAAAAAATCGATTTTGAAATCCACAGCGAATTCTGAGTTTTTCTTTCGCTAATGTCAATGGAAATCTCATAAACAAAAACTTTAACAATGTTATGTGAGTATATTAGATTGGAAAAAGGTACTATATACCGCTTATGAAGTTGATAGTTGGCGTTGTTGTCGGTATATTTCTATACAAATATTTTTAGTCTGCATTTCTTTCTTATGTGCAAAATAAAGTAGCTAATATTTTTAAGAAAAAGTGTTCTACAACAACTTTCTGCATAAATTTATGGTAGAAACTCTTATCACTTCCAACAAAAATCATTTATCTATCTTACTTCAACTTGAACCCATTAAAAACCTTCTTTCATCACATCGCTTGCTTAGAGTGATATAAATTGAGGTCTCAGTGTGAAAGTATCAGAATGCATCACTGCAGGTGCGTAGTCATGTTAATAAATTGCACCATCATAGCCTTTGAAAACAAAAAATGTTGTGTTTGCTTAATGCTTCTAATCAGACACCAAATTTTTTTAATATCCGACAAAACGGCAGCTATTTGAAAAAAGTCAAAGTATGAAACAATTGAAAAGGTAGAGGATAGTGAGTTCCCACGAATCTATTGAAATTCAAGTCAAGCGCTGGCATCTTGAATGATGACTACATCTTATGAACAAGTAATGACACTCCAACTGGTATCTCTAAGAACATAACTGGTCTATACATGACTCACGAGCTTACTAGACTAACCTAACCTAACTTAAAATAAGTGTACGTAATCGTAAGGAAAGTTTTCAAAATACCTAGTGTTTAAGCATATTATAGATCCCGAAGTTCTTTTATAGTTTTTGTAAGGAGCGTGCCGAAACTTTGAGCAACACTACTTTTGAGCAAACGCGATTAAAATACTTTGAGCGACATGAATAGTCAGCACTGGACGCGGTTTGGTTTTAATATTTGTAGTTATATTAAAAATATGCGAAAACAAATCGATTTTCGTCGGAGGCGTTCACTGCCTCAATGTCTTTGGTGCTCATTTACCACGTCTAAACTTAGTATACCAATCTTAGATGGTTGATTTTTCTGGGCAGTGTTTGGAAACTAGTCATTAAGCCAAGTTTTTCGCTTCAACTGTATTTTTTGGCCTTCAAAAAGAGCAATATTTCATCAAGACGTTAAATTCGTTTTTATCCATTTTTTTACAATAATAAAAGTTGCTTCACTCAAATGGATATAAATCACAAACTAATGATTCAACATCTGTCAAATTTGCCATGCGTCTTTGGAAGATTAAGAGACTAACTAAAAATCAGATGAATTTCATTCTAAATAGCGTCATCTATGTGTCTGGCGTGACTTTCAATTGACCTGTTATGCCAAAAATATAATGGCAGTGCTCGACTTATGCAAAAAATATCTTGACCCAAATGACACTATTTCTAATGAAAACCCGTTCAAATCCAAGTTGTCCGGTTGCACCGATACTATGATAACCTTCAGTCCCCAGTTTTGGCCTGTTTGAATCCACTTTTAATAGGATATACGTAAAAACTGGCACATCATTTGTATAGAGAGCCAAAAAGACTCTAAAACACACGCTCTCAAAGCAACCCTATATCTTATAAATCTCACTTAGAAACTCTAAACCGAACTTTCAACCTATTTTATAATGTGCAACTGGCGTTTTTTAAATGAAAAATGAACGTTCCTACTCAACTTTCTTAACGCTTTCAGATAGCTGATGAAATCGAAAAGATGAAGTCGCAAACGTAGTTGAAATTTTGATATTGGCTGCCAGAGCTCGACCGCTGTTAGAACATAAAGGCAGGTAAGCTCAAGCTCGCCTCTGTTGCTACTGAAGACTATGCTGAGCACTAAAATGTTTTCTTAGCAATATGTCGTGTTCGAAAAGTTATGGATTTGACAGCAGCTCTCAGCTAACTATATGAATATGTATGCTTATGGCATGACAATCTCAAACGACGCAAGGCAAACGTAAACACAAATACAGAGAGGCAAGCGAAAGCAGTTCACCATTATTTTGAGTAAATATACATATTTCTATATATATATATATATAAATTTTTAACCATTGTGCTTCGAACCCTGGTTGCTATTTTTAGTGGTCCTTTTTTTATTGTAATTGTGTTTGTATTGTAACTACTGCTTACTTGCCTCCACACACACACATACACCGGCATACATATTGGTTTTTATTGTTATTCTTGAATTGGCTAACTTCTTTAGCTTGCTTTGTTTCTATGCCCGACACAAATATGTTTGCTCCCTCCGCTGTTGCTGTGTTGCTGTGCCTTCTTTCACAGTTGATGTCGAAATCTTGTTAAACTTTTTGACGCTTCGAGATTTTCGCTACCATGACTTCCAGGACTTTCAGGCGCTAGCTGGTTGACTTGACTTGACTCAACTTGACTTGACTTGCTTTCATCACGCTTCTCGCCAGCCAGCCATACGTCTATTCTGATTGTTTGACTTGCTGCGACAAAGCGCACATACACACACACGCATGCGCATGTTGTAACGGTACAACACATTCATATGTGTAGATTGTGTTTTGAGTTTCGTATTTGGAAATGCATATACTCAGTGCGAAGCCGGTGACTCGCTGTGACTCCACTTGTTTGCCTGAGTTCAATAATTTTTCATTGTTTACTGCGCTGCTGCAGCAGCTACTGGCTTTGCTGTCGCTATGCTTACTCTCGAAAGCTTCTTTTGTGCTTTGTTTGCTAAGCGCTGTAAAAGTGATGGGCATAATAACAAATACGCGCGCTGGCAGAACAACAACAAAATGCACAATAGCGTTTGCTTTGCAAAGAAGATGTACAAATACATTTATGTGTAAAAAAAAACACATATACATGTTTACATACAAACACATATAAACATTTTATACATTTGCCAAGTCGATTGTGTAAACCAACGCTTTCAGTGCACTTCTGTTGAACTTTTCAGTCGCCTACACTTAGGCGCCCATCCACACACATACAATCAAATAGCAAACCTACACATAATAAGATTTGAAAAAAGTTTGTTAAAGCAACGTTTTGTTAAAATTAAAGCCGAAATTTTGCTTCAACTGTGCTCTGAAATCATGTGGTTTGTGCTTGTCAGTATATATATGTAGCACTCCTAATATAGGTTAGGTTAGGTTAATCTCAGTCATCCTTTAGGATGTCTGCGCTTTGACTCTGAATTTTAACGACCTCTGCGATCTCACTATCGATACATCCTCCAGTGTATCATACTGCGAGACCACATGTGCTTGTGTAGTCTTGCCAATGCAGAACAAGTGCACAAGAGATGCTCCATTGTTTCCCTGCCCTACTCTAGACTGTTCCTGCCGTCTTCTCGATCTGTCTACCCCATTCTGCGGACGTGTATCGCTACGGACCCAAATATAAGGCTAGTATGAACAAATGCCTTTATTTTAGTAATGGATGTCCTTAGTAATCCGTATCTCGCGGTGTATGAGTGCGACCGAACAACTCTCTGATAGTTTTGTGATTGATTGACTCAGCATTGCTTGAAGACACGCATCAAAAGCCCAGACTAGAAAAAATAGTCCTAATTTTAAATTTTTCGACTTAAAAATAAAAGCTTGAGACAGGCATTTGAAAATATGAATAGTACTTAAAGGTCATTCTGAAGACCTTGCTTAGGTTTACGTCTCATAACTCATGCCAACAGGTGCTTCTTCGGACTGAGTAGGCAATCGCAGTAAATCCCTCTCTGGACGAACAAAGACCAAATTCTAAAAGTCGCTCATCATTCCGTCATCTGATGAGTTGGCGTTACGGAGCTTTCGATCTTTCGATAGAAAGGTTTTGAGGAAGATTTATGGTCTTTTGTGCATTAGGAATGGTGAATACCGCAGTCCATGGTAATGAGATATACGACGATATTAACAATTGCATAGGTCATGTCGTGCAAATGAAAACACCCAAGCTCTGAGAGTATTCGACGCGGTATCCACCAGGAGAAGCAGAAGAAAGGAAGACCTCCACTTCGTTGGTAAGACCAGTTGGAGACGGACCAAGCTACACTTGGAATCTCCAATTGTCACCAAACAGCGAAATGGAAGAACGACTGGCGCGCTGTGGTAAACTCGGCTATAACCGCGGTATCTACACCCATAAAGGTAAGCTTAAGCTCCTAATACTGCAATAGATAATCATATGCAGGTTTGGTTTCGGGTTCATGTAAGATACTTTGGCGTTGAACTGTCAAAGAGACCGAAACACCAAAACCAGTCTTCATCTCTTCTTTTAGGTTTTTCCTTCTTTTCGGCAATAGCGCCAGCATCAGCAGTTGAAGCAGAGGCAGCAGCAGGTGCAACAAACTTGCTGGTGCTTTTGATGAACACTCTTTGATGGTAGCAGCAGCTTCCTTGAACGCCACTTCGGTGCCAGCAGCAGCAATAGCTAGTAGACTGTTGAAATCATTGTGTGGTGTCGAAGCAATAGTTGGGTAAACAATCTGTAACGAAAAAAATTGGCCGAAAATGGCAACGCCAGCCAGATTTTCGCACGCAGGTCTTCAGGCTTGATATCCAAGATGTCAAGGGAAAGAAATGTAATCAGAATCATAAACTTGAGTTATGTTTCATCAAACCTTGTTGCAAAAGTCTTGACTCGCCAGAAGTTTTGTAGAGCTTGGTTCAGAGGTTGTTACCACCTTATGGTCCGGCTTAAGAAAATCGCTAAAATAGGGACGAGGGTTTCAATGAGAAACTGCAGAGCAGTAAGGACTACTCACTTGCCAAATCGTTGAAGTATAATGTCTTTCCTCCTTCATGCTAAAACGGATGGAAAATATTAGGGATAACCACATAAAATCGAAAGTGATGAAAATTCCACGAATATAAGCCAGTCAGCACGCATATAGTCACGCATGGAAGTCAGAGGTACGCCGATGACATTGTCATAATGGCGTGAGGTAAATTTTAAGAACACTCTCTGCGACATAGTCCAAAAGGTACTTAAGATTATCAAAGGGATGGTGTAATAAAGTACGGTTAAACATCAACCCGTCAAAAGCAACCGTTGTCACTTAAACAAAACGAAAGATCTCTTCCGGAGTTTCAAGCCCCTAACACTTGGTGGCTGGAAGGTCAGGCTGTCTAAAGAGAGGTCAAATCCATTGGTTCACGATAGACCCAACTTTACGGTGAAATAGCGATGTGGAATTAACACTGTCCAGAGCCACCATGATATGCAGATAGCTGCTAGGCAGGTATCATCATATGGCTGTATGTTCACTTATGGAGCGATTGTTTGAGCATTGCAGGCAACGCAGTCTTCGGTCGGTCTTCAACTATCGACGCTGCGCCAGGGTAATGCGCACTTACCAACCACAATACGGAAGTCAATGTTGGAGCTCACCGCTTCATCTAGTGATCCAGCAGGCAGTGAAGCATACCATAAAGCATGCCAAAGGAAGATAAATTTCGTCTCAAGAAATAATGGCCTTAGGAAAAGGCATATCACTGGCCCTTCTTCAGAAACGGCGTTATGGCGTTAAACTTTACAAAGAAGTTTAAAGTTACTCTCAGCAGTAAGGCGGAACGGCCTCGAAAATACCGGAAGGCATTGGAACAGGCATTGTGGGACCGTATGACTATTTATACCAATGAGGGTGTTTTATGAGCATTCTTCAAGCAGAACTATTTGCTATAACTCAGTGTACGAAATTAATCTTTAACGTAACTATCGCAACCTTTACTAAGCACACAGTCAAACGGCAGTAAAAGCGATATCAGTTTATGCAGTACAATTGCTATTGGTGGAGGACCGTCTATCAGTCTGCAACTGTAGGCCCTGCAGGCTCAAAAACTCTTGTCTAACTAAGGCATGGTCTCTTATGCCAACTGTCAGTCTTGCGACATGGAACTGGAAACTCAGAACATCTGTTTCTAAATTGCCCAGCAATTTGTAGAAGGTGGCTCAAGGCCCTTGGATGCGTATAAGCGGACAGAGACTACATCAACTCCATCGCACAGAATTAGCTTCTGAAATCGTTAAGAGTGCTGGATCGATTTGTGAACATATGTGATAAGGAGAAGGCACAATACATAGAGCATAGGTCGCGGTGCCAAAACCTCAATTAATTTCTATCTATATATCTAGTCTTGTAGTAACTATTTTAGCATTTTACAATTGAATGAACAACAATCAATGCAGTTTCTTTTAATTTATTATTTTTTTTTTC
>NW_026091382.1:0-15782 GCF_024586455.1 Bactrocera neohumeralis
TTAATTTAAATGTATTCAATTGCACATGTATTCATTAATATGCACAAAAGAATTCATACGAATACATATGTTTTGCATATACGAGGTGTGTTCAAAAGTATCGTGAATTTTGTGTTTTCAAAAATTATTTATTTATTCATGAATATCTATTTTGTCCCCTTCAAAGTAATCCCCATGAAGTGTATAAGTGTATAACACTTGTGCCAACGGTTTCCAATCTTCGAAGCACTTCAAAAAATCTTTTTTATTTTTATCTTCTTCTTTATCTCGTCAAGAAAGCGTAACGTCGTCCTTTCATGGGCCTCTTCAGTTTAGGGAACAAGAAAAAAGTCACAGGGCCAGATCTGGGAATACGGTGGCTGCGGCATCATTTAAGTGTGTTGTTTTTTGCCAAGAAGTCGCGAAAAGCAACGTGTGAGCAGGCGTTAGATCGTATGCAAAATGTAATTTTGTTCTTCCACAAATTCGGGCGTTTCTGGCGGATTGCTTAAAAACTTGTTAACTATAACATAATATTCCTTTTATGTTTAAATTGTAATATGGCAAGAACTCATGATGCCTACGCCATGCAATAAAGATGTTATTTCAACAAAACTTTCGCACTGAACACGCCTTTTAAGCAACGTTTGAAAATGATAAGCAAAAAGAGCGAACAAAATTCTGTTAAGAGCAATATATAGTTTTGAGCATTTTTTTTTATTGGGCTCAGCTCTGTGAAAGCAAAAAATGTTAAAATTTCCTGCAGAGCTGGCAGTGGTAACTCTTCTATCTCGACCAGGTTAGCTAAAATATTTTTGCGTTCTTCGCTCGAAACCTTCTCTATGATAAACGTTCTCTGTTAGCAGTTTTGTTTTCTTCGTTTTCGACCGTGTGATTTTGGTCAGAACCATGAATTTTAATTAGTGGTTTCCCCACTTTTGGCTCTGCAAATATGAATTTTAACAGAAATGAGTGATTTCCGCCAGAGCTGAGAATTCAATGAAAGTTATGCTCAGAAAAATACATTGATTTTTCACTTTTCCCCATGTTCCTTTTGGTATATATTTTTTGTTGTATTACATGCCTATCATATCATATCAATTATGAATATAATTTTGTGACAGCACTGTGTTTTAAAACTTTTTAAATTATTGCAATTCTCCAAGCAATATTTGTTAATCAAATAGGCTACTTTTTAAATATTTCTTATCTTTGATAATGTAATATAGTTTCATATGTATGCACATATGTACATACATATGTACATATATGATATATTATCATAATATCCTAAAAACTTAATATATTACAACAATAATATTTGTATATAAAATTTGCACATTTCATCATTTAAACTTTCATACGCATCTATCCTCCAGATTTTTTTTTATGGTATGTAAGTACAAATCAATTTCAAATCAAGATATTATTTTATCAGTAATATAAAATGCGCGCGCTGCTCTATATGTACATACATGCTTCACATTGCCACACAAATAATGCACCCACAAACCTACATATATACATATCTGTATACAAATGTAAAATATATCGCTATTAAAAAACTTCAAATATTGTTTAACAAAAACAACAATCGTATAAATCATCACACATACTTATATGAAATACATGGTAAACATGTGCGTATGACATTTCAGGTGAAACAATGCATACATTGCATTTACATTCATTATATGCGTTTACATGTAGATATGTATGTGTCACTCAGCTGTGAAAAGTACAACTATTGTTCTAAAAAATAACAATCGTCTCAAAATAGCATCGAAATCAATATGACCGACGTCAAAATTTATAGTAAATTACATAACAACAACATTTTCTTTCATTAAGCAAAGGTACTTTCAAAAAGCATATTCGATTCATTCATAAAACAGACGTGGGATAACATCTCCCGAGCATGCCTTTGCCCAAATACGTCTTTCGCGACGATGGCAATAAGACTAAAAATCATAAACTGAATAACTTTCTGGTGTTTGTTCTGCAAAGAAAAATAACAACAACATAGCTTTTGTCGAAATACAATATTTGTCAATTCTAAAATATTTTTCGTGGCTCGTCAAAAATCTGCGTCGATATGCAAGCTCATATAAAAATATACATTTTTACGCCAGTTTGTAGGCGAAAAACTGGTTACAGCGGCTCTAGAAAGCGGTGACAATCTATTCACCATTCGTTAATTTTTTTCCGCACAGCTCGGATTTTCTATCAGCAACACAATGTTGTGACGCTTTGACGTCGCGTCAAGGCTTCGAAGATTGACTTTTTTGACAAAAAGTGAGTTTCGGCCTTGGTTGCCCGTGACAACGGAGATGCGAAAAAGATGCCTGCGACACTTGTGATTATGAATGTATGTGGTCGTATTTGCTTTCGCATAAAATAAAATTTTTTTACAATTTTCGGAAAGCAATGGTTCATATAATACAAAATAATCACGCATATGTGACTCAGAGAATTCTTTTTTACATTCTCTGTGTGACTTTGTATATTTTCTTCAAAGCATTTATCTCTATTTATTCTCGCATGAATTCAGCCGTTTTATATATAATATTATGTTGTCAAAAAAGTCTTGCGGTATTTTTATTCAATTTTTTTTTTTATTGAAATTGAAATGAATTTTTGATGACTCATGCCCAGCTCTTGACCGATGCTACGGCTGCTACTATGCCGGTCTCTTTCGAACAATTCATCGATTTTATCGCAATTTTCGACGACAGGCCTTCCGGAGCGTGGCGCATCTTCGACCACCTCTACACCAGAACGAAAACGTTGAAACCATCGTTGTGCGGTGGAAATGGAAACTGTATCGGGTCCATAAACTGCACAAATTTTATTGGCGGCTGATGCATTTTTGCCTTTATCGTAGTAGTACTGGAAAATATACCGTATTTTTCTCTTTATTTTTGCTCTATGTTTGCGACGAACGACTTAAAAGAAAACGACAATCAATCAAACATGTGTTAGCGCGTGAAATGAGCTTTCAAAAAAGGTATAGCATGAACATGACCGATGCGACGAATAAAACTAGAGCTACGCGCTTTTAGCGCCAACTAGCGAAAATACCGCAAGACTTTTTGACAACCTAATATATTTCTGCCAGAGAACGTGCTCATTTCTGCTAAATAGCAGCGAGAGTGGTGAATTCCTTACCCACAATTCTATCAGCTCTGTTAGCCCTCAAATCGAACATCATACAGAATTCAATTTGCACCTTCTTTATGTTTTTAGTTTCTCTGCTTCAATTCTAACAAATGTTCGATATCGACCTGCAGCTTCTCTATGTTTTTACATTCTCATTCCTTCTGCTTTCATTCTTAACAAAGCAGAAACTGTAACAAATCATTATATTTAAATAGAAATTATAAAATCTATTTAAAATTTACCTTCATAACAATTTAACGAAAAATATGTATTTAAGTAAAATGACACCTAGCACCGGGTTGCAGTTATTTTTTACGTGTCATTGCACGAAAAATAAATATGGGTTTAGTCTGACCTATTTTACAGCCATTGCAAATAATTTTCTGCGTGTGTTTGTTGTAGTGCCGATGCCCCAAAGAAAAAAATTCTGTAAATCTTGCTGCATTAAGGGTTTTGCAAGAACAAGGAATCCTATTAATTAACCATTTAAAAATGCATACATAAGTATATCTTCAGATTCATTTTATTTTCAATAAAGTTTTAAATATTATTTCTTGCTCATAGACCGACAAGCAAAATAATAATGCTTACACAGGACATACAGTGTATCACAGAAATAAGTATGCACTATATATTGGAGTAAAAAGTCAAATTATTTGGAAAATAAAAATATATTTTGTGTTTTCCAAAAACAACTACTCATAATATTGCCTTCACGAATATGACAGATTGATATCATTGACATAATTCTTTATTAAGAACCGCCAGATTTTCTCAGTAAAAAGCGAAAATCATGTCACATAAATAAATATGCAATTTACCATTTCAGTATTGTTTCGATTGATACATACACAGTGTTTATACGTTTTGAAGCAATAAGTATTGGTTTTTATAAAATAATAATTTTCCGAAGTTTTTTCATTCAATTTCATCGGTAATTGCAATTATGTATATTTTGATCATGGAGCCGCCCGTCAAGGAACTATCAAAATTTGAAAGATGCTATTATAAAACTATATAAAGAAAACAAAAGTCAGAGGCAAATTGGAAAAATAATAAATACAAGTAATTCTAATATTCAAAAAATAGTAGAATACAAAAAATGAGGGGAATACAAAAAATAAGGAAGGATCTGGACGACAAGAAATATTTGATTCCAAGGATCGGCACATTATCACACACAGGATACAGGCTAATCTGAAGAAAAGTGTTCCAAAGGGCGTACTGAAAATAAAAATTGAGACCAGTAAAACCTGCCATCCACAAACTAATCGTCAAGTGCTGTATGATACAGGTTCCCATGGTCGTAATGTCCGTAAAAAGCCTTTCATAAGCAACATTAACAGACAAAAAAGATTAAACTTTGTGAAAGCACGAAAGTAAACATAGAAAGTATTTCTTGAATTCTGTTATTTTCTGATGGACATGAAAAAGTATGGAGAAAAGCAAATACAGAGCTTGATTCATGGAATATGGCTGCCATGGTAAAACATGTTGGTAGGTCGCTCATGGTTTGGGGGTGTATGGCAGCAACTGGTGTAGGAATCTTGTATTCATTGAGCAAAAAAATAAACAAATATTATTACCTTAATATATTAATATCGAATTTAAACGATAGTGTGGCCAAATTGGGACTTGAAGGATCATTTGTCTTCCAACAGGGCAATGATCCAAAACACTCCGCTCACATTGTTAAAAGGAATTGCTACTTTACATCAAATCAATTAAAAACCAAACAATTAAAAACACCAGCCCAATCTCAAGATGTGAACCCTATCGAACATTTTGGGGGATTATAGAGAGAAAAATCAGAAGAAACCAAATAACCCGCAAAGAATCTTTGATATCTGCTTTAATCGAAGTGGGGCAAGATTCCATCTTCAGTGACCCAAAAACTGGTAAAGTCCATGCCATCCAGATTGAATGCAATAAAAAATCCAATAAAATATTAACGGTCCATCAAAGCACAAAAATAAAACCGTTGGAACTTTTTCTTTGGAATGTATTACTATTGCATACATACTTTAGTGATGTAATTTTTAGCTATTTAAGCCTTTTTTGCCTAATTTGAAAAATTATTAATTTAAGTTTCTGTTTTTCGCAATTGTTTTTAACTAAAATATGAAATAAATAAAAAAATGGATATTATTATTAGTTCTGTGGCATTTTTTCTGAAAACAAACGGATAAACACAGTGCATACTTATTTTGTGATGCACTGTACATATATAGTGTGTACTTGTATATTATTTCTTTGGCACATTTGGCAGTATGTTTATGAAAGCCACATGTACATATGTATGTACAAACATTCATAAGGGAATAGCAAGTGCCCACGCAAGGATGTCCAACTTATTCCAGTGTGAGCGCCTCACAATTAGAGTTTTTATAACATTTCCCATTATAGCCAAATATGAAAAAGTAATAATTTTTGACCATTTAAATTGAAAACCCAACATTTATTACGATTGAAAATTACTATAGTTATTATATTATATAGAGTTCGTTTAATATATGGAGAAACTATTTAAATATATTAGTGGTATGTTAAAAAAACTGAATTTGACTTTTCAATACCCAAAAATGATTTAAGCTTATTTATTTCTTATTCAATAAATGTTTTTAATCATTATCCATTGAAATTTAATACTATGATGCTTCACATTAAAACGCTTCATCAAATACATTCCTAATTTCACAAATTCATTTATTTTGCATTGCTATACATTTTTATTAGTGGTCTTGAACGATGTAACAAATCCCTCTGTTTACATATTTTTGCTAAGACTTCAATCTGGTCATAAGCTCGTTAACAATTGTTAAACGTTAAAACTTTGACAGTTGACCAAGTTTAGGAGGTTTTGACATATAATTGCTCTCTCACTTCCAATAAAGATGATTCAGAAAAATAACAAGTGAAGAATTCATCAAACTAGTATACACTGTTAGGTCTCTATTCTGGTAAAACAATGCACCGCAGGATTACCAGAAAAATCTTTAGTTTTGTAGGAGCACACGCTGTCCATCGTGGCAACAGATGAAAAATTGACTGACCTACAAGTTGAAGTTGCGAAAATGGTAGAGGAAAAAATAGTCAGAACTAAGAACCTTAAACACAGCCAAAATCGAAGCTTCAACAGAACCCAAACAAAAACAAATTTAACAAAAAGCTTTAACAGAACACAATCGTTAACATCCGTACTGAAAACAACGAACGAAATACTTTTGTCAGGCCAAAAAGACTTTGCACAAATCTTGTCACATGCGCATACATGTAAAAATTGCAAAAAGCTATATTCTTCGTCTTCTTAATTGGCGTAGACACCGCTTACGCGATTATAGCCGAGTTTACAACAGCGCGCCAGTCGTTTCTTCTTTTCGCTGCGTGGCGCCAATTGGACATTCCAAGCGAAACCAGGTCTTTCTCTACCTGGTCCTTCCAACGAAGTGGAAGTCTTCTCTTCCTCTGCTTCCCCCGGCGGGTACAGCGTCGAATACTTTCAGAGCTGGAGTGTTTTCGTCCATTCGGACAACATGACCTAGCCAGCGTAGCCGCTGTCTTTTAATTCGCTGAACTATGTCAATGTCGTCGTATATCTCGTACAGCTCATCGTTCCATCGAATGCGATATTCGCCGTGGCCAATATAAATCTTTCGCAGAACTTTTCTCTCGAAAACTCGCAACGTCGACTCATCGGTTGTTGACATCGTCCAAGCCTCTGCACCATATAGCAGGACGGGAATTATGAGCGACTTATAGAGTTTGGCTTTTGTAAATACTGGTTACTAAATAGACAAAATTATCTAAAACTTCAAAGTTATGACTGTCAACAGTGACGTGAGAGCCAATTCGCGAGTGCGACGACTGTTTGTTTGATGACAGGAGATATTTCGTCTTGCCCTCGTTCACTGCCAGACCCATTTTCTGTGCTTCTTTGTCCAGCCTGGAGAAAGTAGAACTAACGGCGGGATGTTGAGGCCGATGATATCAATATCATGCATTAAGCATGCTCCTTATCAGTTCTTCGCCGGCGTGTTTGAATAGCTCGGCCAGCAATCCAACGGCCCCCGCCGCTTTGTTGTTCTTCAATGGAACGTCGGCTCCATCCTCGTCGATTGGGGAATCGGGTTCGCCCTCTCCTGGCGTTGTGCATTCACTGCCATTCAGCAGGCTGGAGAAGTGTTCCCTCCATAATGTAAGTATGCTCTGGGCATCGGTGACTAGATCACCTTTGGGGTTTCTACAAGACAATGCTCCGGTCTTGAAACCTTCTGTAAGCCGCATTTTTTCGTAGAATTTTCGAGCATTACCCTTGTCGGCCAGCTCATCAAGCTCTTCGTACTCACGCATTTCGGCCTCTTTCTTTTTCTGTCTGCAAATGCGTCTCGCTTCCCTCTTCAACTCTCGGTATCTATCCCATCCCGGACGTGTAGTGGTCGATCGTAACGTTGCGAGGTAGGCAGTCTGTTTTCTCTCCACTGCGACACGGCACTCCTCGTCGTACCAACTGTTCTTTTGCACTTTCCGAAAACCAATGGTTTCGGATGCTGCTGTACGTAAAGTTTGAAATGCCGTCCCACAGTTCCTTATACCGAGTTGTTGACGAGTGCTCTCAGAGAGCAGGAGTGCAAGCCGAGTAGAAAATCGTTCGGCTGTCTGTTGTGATTGCAGCTTCTCGACGTCGAACCTTCCTTGTGTTTGTTGGCGCGCGTTTTTGCTGCACAGAGGCGGGTGCGAACCTTGGCTGCAACAAGATAGTGGTCCGAGTCGATGTTGGGACCTCGGAGCGCACGCACATCTAAAACACTGGAGAAGGGTCTTCCGTCTATCACAACATGATCGATCTGGTTGGTAGTTTTTCGATCGGAGACAGCCAGGTAGCTTGATACATTTTTTATGCTGGAATCTAGTACTACAGATAACCATATTTCGGGCCCCGGCGAAGTCAATCAGCCTCAACCCATTTGGGGATGTTTCCTCGTGGAGGCTGAATTTACCGACCGTAGTGCCAAAGATACCTTCTTTGCCCACCCTGGCGTTAAAGTCGCCAAGCACGATTTTGACATCGTGGCGGGGGCAGCTCTCATAAGCGCGCTCCAAGAAGGCATCTTTGGTCACATCGTCCTTCTCTTCCGTCGGGGCGTGGGCGCAAATCAAAGCTGATATGTTGAAGAACCTGCTTTGATGCGGATTGTGGCTAGACGTTCATTCACCGGAGTGAATGATAGTACTCGGCGACGGAGTCTCTCTCCCACCACGAATCCCACACCAAACTTGCGCTCCTTTATATGGCCACTGTAGTAAATGTCACAAGGACCTACTCGTCTCTGTCCTTGTCCCGTCCATCGCATTTCTTGGACGGCGGTGATGTCAGCCTTTATTTTTACGAGGACATCAACCAGCTGGGCAGCGGCACCTTCCCAATGAAGGGGCCGGACATTCCAGGAGCATGCCCTCAAATCGTTGTCCTTATTTCGTTTGCCATGGTCGTCATCAAAAGGGGTTTCTCATCCGAGGCTTGTTACTTCTTTTCACTGGGGTGTTTTTTTACGTGGCGGTTCCCAAACCCAGCGCACAACCCTATGTAGGGGATATTTCGCCTTCTCACATTAGCTCGCCTTCGAACGGATGTTCTTAGGCTACACAGAGGATACTTGGTCAAAGACCGGAAGTTGTGAGCTTCTTGAGCGATGTGTAAAGGAATCGTATCTGTCCACTCCCAAGTGAATGGCGATCAGAGAACTTTCCTCACTTGCGTGAACTTCTACACATGTGTCCATCCTCCAATTGATTATATTGGGCGTATTTTTATTTTACCAGCAAATTAAGCTTATTTTGTATGGAAGACTTAGCCAACATAATTACATATAAAGTTCATTTTGACAGATGAAAATGTGAAAAAGCCAGAATTACAAAATTTTGTGTTTGGTTTAAGTTAAAATTTATACAAAATATAAACATTTGTTATATATATATTTGTATTAATATCATCAAATGAACAAATAAATATATTTATATAGTAATTTAATATCCCGTTTACAAATTGAACAATTAAAACTAGCCTTTCCTCCATATCAGACATTTTGAAACAAATTGAATATAAACTGACTGTTCCGCCCGCATTGCCAACACACATCGTTTTTAAGCAAAAATAAGAAATAAGCTAAGTGCGTTTTATGTGTCCATTACTTAGCTGTTAGCTTGTGATGGTCAAATAAAACACGCCTATTGTCAAAAAAAAGACACCATTCAATGCTTCATTAGAGCACATATCCCATCTCACCCAAAGAAGCGCTTATAGAAAAGATTATTGAACATTGGGGCTAAGAGCACCAGCTCTGGCCATATCTGGAGTCAGATATATTTCATAATTAGGTATTCCACCAAACTCGAAAAATGCCTCATAAAACTCTTAAACTCGTAAAATTCTGTGCCTTATAAATGAGCTGTCAAAATTTGTATTAAAAAAGTTTACGCGTTTCGTATAAAACTATGAGGAAATTCGACGCGTATTTGCTTCATAAACTGATATTTTAAATTACGCGGCTTTTTATACGTATGAAAAAAGGTTCCAAAAAAACCGCGTAAATTTTTGAACTTTATAAGTTTGTACATTTACGGTTTGGTGGAATAACCTAAATAATAAAGAAATGCTAACAAATGCCGTAATACAGAAAAGGTAATAAAAACAGCTAGCCTTAACAAACGGATGTAAAGAAATTTGGGAAAAACTTTAATGTATAGTCCCAGGATTTTTCGGGAATAAAATGGATATGGTCGGATAGAGGAGGTTCTCCAGATTAAAATTATATATAGTATAGGAAACTTATAGTTTTCGAGATATTTGCGTTTAATTGAAAGTTATCACTATTTGAATTAGGTGCTAATTCGATTTAAAATTAATTTTACACATAATTTTCATTTTTATGTTCACTAATACTTCAATAAATCGTTTGTACACATTTTTTTTACATATATATGTAAAAATAGTTTTTATATCAATATTCAACTTTATTTGAGTCATTGCGTATTTTGAATGGTATGGTGTGTAAAACTTCTTGAGAAGCAAAGCCAGCTGTTTTAATTTCTTATTTTTCCCCACACTCACCGTTGGGAAAAGTTCGAAAAATGCAAAGCACTTACAGTTCTGCAATAATTTTTACAAACTTTATTTATATTGTTATAAACTGTATTTATTAATTTATTTTTTAATAAATATTAAAATATTAGTGTTCATAAACAAATCTACTATATATATATACAGTGTGCGAATTTTGGTTAGCGCACTCTGAGATTATAAAAAATAACTGTACACGCGACAGTTTTGATATATATTTTTTTTTTTTTTGAAAGAATAGTTGCTAGGTAATATACATAGAAAGTTATCATGCATACAAAAAGAAAGAGCATAACGGTACTAAAATAGCAAATTGTGAATATTGTGTGACAATGGGTGCGAACTTTGGTTAGACGCAGTCTTATTTTTATCTTTTCGCGGTAAGTTCTATGTGTTTTTAATATTTTTCGGTGAAGTTTTGTTAACACTTACACTTATTTTATTTGATTATATTCAGTTGTCAACAGTGTGATTGAAATGGCTAAACAAAAGTTTTTAAATGATGTGGAAAAGGGCCAAATTCAAATTTTGAAGGAAAATGGCCTTTCTAACAGAGCAATCAGCCGGCAAATCAAAAGGTCAGAGAAAGTCGTGAGAAATTTTCTGAGATTAGGAGATAAATATGGCATATCCAATAAAAATTAAAGGAGGAATACCAAGATAACTCGCCGGCAAGTTGAAATTATTAAAGAAGAAGCTATTAAAAATCGGTTGAGCGCCTCTGTAACAAAATTAAGTCTCCCAATTGGAAAAGAAGAGTTCAGAAGATTTTTAGCTGCAGACTTTAATTAAGGAGCATATGAGTTGGACCGATTGCTGGCACGATGTTGTTTTTTCTGATGAAACAAAGTTTAACTTAGACGGACCTTATGGGTTCAGTTATTATTGGCATGATCTGCGAATCTAATCCTCCCAGAATGAGCCGTAATTTCGAGGGTGGATATGTGATGGTATGGGGTTGGTTCTCTACCATGAAAGCTCAAACAATGTTTTATTACGACGAAAATGGATTCGGAAAAATATATTGAGATGTTGGATGATGTGCCCATTGGTATTTGTAGGATAACGTCGCAATTGCATTTACCTTTCAGCAGGACAACGCCAGCATCCACGTTTCCAAGAATGCAATAAATTTTTGCTTCGCGCTCTATACCGTTGTTAGAAATGGCCAGCCCGAAGTCGGACTTAAACCCCATTGAAAATGTTTGGGGCATAATTGCAAGGGCTGTGTATGCGAATTAGCGCCAGTACTTAGGCGCGCAGGAGCTAAAAACAGCAATTTGAAGGCGTGGCTGGTTCTGGATATTGGTATACTGCAAAGTTAATTGACTCGATCCCACCAGAATTTTCCAAGTAATTAATAAGAATGGGGGCGCAACTTCATATTAAGATCGCAAAATTTGGTAAACTTTTATGGAAACCTCTTAATTATCTAATTTTTTATAATGCGGCTAAGTAAAGTTCGCATTTAGTTACGTTGTATTATCATTATTTTAACTTTTTGTTTCTTTAATACATTTTGAAATGTAAAACTATTTTCTCTTCTCTTTCCCAATAAAGTATTTTGAAATATTCTAAATTCAGTTACTCAGTTGCTTTGACAATAAGCTCTTATGTGAAACCACCAAAAGCATGTGCAAGCTAACGAAAGTTCGCGCACTGTATATCTCTATATATGGACATGGTACATGGACAGCCGAACGAATGGTTGGCGTCGGGCCGAGTGGCATGTGTGCATCCATGTATTTATCGGTTTCATTTCGATGGTATTGGCGGTCGGTAAATAGCATAGTTTAACGAGCGGTTTCCTAACTTTCCGGATTGCGTACGGTGATCGACTACGCGAATATGACCGTCAAGGCCTTGGAAAAGCTTCTCTATGCGGCCAAGCCACCATTCGGTAGGGGTGAGAAATTCGTTATGAATCAGGGCACAATATTCAATTTTGGCACATTTTCTATAGTTTTTCCATCGATACTTCTTGTGGAAGTCCTTGATATAGTCTTCTTTCCATCGGCGACTGAAATTATTATGGAGAATTTTAATTCTTTCCCATCTATTTAGTAAGGATAGCGACTCCACGCCTGGCTCAGGTGTGCCCCAGAATGGGTGCTCCTTTTAGAAAATGCCTTGGAGTTAGGGCTGTAAAATCGGAGGATCTTGCGAGGGAAAGGCCGTGAGGGCCGTAAGTTGAGAACGTCTTCGATTTTAGTTAAAAATTCGTGAATTCTTCATAACTAAATTTGTAGCTGCCAGCTAGCTTCTTGAAATGAATTTAAAGCTCTTTACAGCTAATTCCCATAAACCACCCATATGAGGAGCGATTGGGGGTATAAATTGCCAATTGATACCTTGGGGAGGATACTTTTGCACGATGTCAGGTGATCCACAAAACTATTTTTCTGTGGCTCGTTGAGCTCCAATTAATTTTTGCCATTATCGCTAATGATTTTTTGATGGGAAGCCACGTCCCGAGCCACGAAGCAGGAACAAATGCCGCGAGAAAAAGTCTCTGTCGGCAGATTAGTACATAGGTCAAGGTGTACTGCCTTTCTCGTGAAACAAACAAAGGACAATACATAGCCGTTTGCATGGACGCCTTTATTTGAAAATCCCAGCAAAATAGACACCTGTGGTGGTGAAAGGCAGAGTGAAATTGCAGCGTTCAGGTGGAAGTGCTGCCATAATTTGCGTTGGCATTTTTGCTTATGCATAGTGCAGATCATGCACATGAAAATGCATTTCTTGATTTGGGGCTTTAGGCAGAATGTAATTCTCTTGGCGTATCATATGTTGCATGCATGTTCGGCGTGGCATTAATATATAGTTGTAATTGATGAATAATGTGGCAAATGGGACTTCTCAGGTATTATTACAAGCAGTTTGTACAAGAGTCTTTTGATCTGACAAAGTTGTTCCTTTCGTTAATATTAAATTTTTTTAAATTTATCGCAAGTTTTGAGTTTATGCCCTCCTGTATCCTGTAGATACATAGTTCCCATGAGGAGTATGTTTATTTTGTTTGGATGTGAATGATTGCGTTTTTAAAACTACGATTTAAGTTGTTTTGTTGTTATTAGCTTGGGGTCTAATGAAGCTTCGATTTAGGTCGTGTTGAACGTTTTTAGTTCTGACCATTTTTTTATCTACCCTTTCTGCAATTTCGTATTGAGTAGTTAGGAAATCGTTCATTTGTTGCCACGTTGGGTACTTTCTTCGTGATGAGAACGATTTGCTCCCACAAAGCAACGATTTTCTGGTAATGCTGCGGAGCATATGTTTTACCAGTATGGGGTCCAAATTGTCTGTGGGAATATTCTGTGTCGATAGAACCGACAAACAATTTGAAACAGTAGATTGAAGTTATATTAATTCTTCACTTGTTTCTTTCTGGACTTTTGGTAATTCTTAACATCGTTCCAGTATTGCAGAAAATCTTAGAAGTGGATACTTAAATTTAAATTAATGTTTTATTAGTTTGTTATGTGTGTTTGTAACAAAGGGGTAAGCAAATAGGCAAAATACTAATTTTTTGTTTTATATACATATATAGATGATATATAATATATAATTACATTTTCCCGTTTTTGTATCGTTCAAACGGATTATATCAAACATAAATCCGTTGGTTATCATACATACATACGTACATTCATATAATAAATAGAAATGAAAACGATACACTTACTTTTTCTCGCCGCAAGGGGTTTTTGAGGGAAAGTAAGTGTTTGGTTTGTGAAGGTAGTATTGTTGTGGTATGCCTGTGTGCGTCAGCATGCCTTGTTATTGTATTGAAATAAGGTGTTTTTATTGTCGATCGCACCCGAATTACGTTTGGTGATAGGATTTTAGATTTAGATTTTAAATTTTTACCACGCGCCTTTTTGTTTTGGCTTAATTAGCTTTTTCTTGTTTGTTGAACGCTTGGAGACGTACTTATTTAATATTTCAGTTTATGTACATACATATTTTTATATACATGTATTAATCTTGTTTTCTATAACTGCATTCCTTCGGAATATATATTTTTGTTTTTGTCACTGTAATGAACAAAATAATTTTTAAAACTTATTTATATTGCTTTAATTATTAATTGTCTTTTGAATATGTCTTATGTGGCTCAAAATAATTCCCCTTTTTGTTTTTAAAAACTTTATTTATATTGTTGATAAAAGCTTTAATTATTAATTGATGTTCGTATTATTGGTTAAAAAATATTGTATATATATGTAAATGTATGTACAAAATCTCATCGGTAGAACTCGCATTACTTTTTTTGGATAAACGGAAAATAGCTTTCCTTCGAACAGGAAATGTTGTCTTCCCGCTATCGTCTAAAGCTTATTTTATCTTGACGTCCCTTCAATTCCTTTTGTTGTGGTGTCAAAAAAAAAATGCCAGTGGTATCGTTCTTCCATTTTTGGCAACAAAAAAGTTTGGTGTGTGATGTGGCATCTTTGAAAAATACGGTGATGTCGAACCAAAAGTGGTCGGGATGCATGGGCGTGTTAGTGATGTACATTTTTAATGTGGTTTTGTGTAGCGTATTATTGGTTAGATGATTTCGTTGTGTTGATTATTGTTCAAATATGAGCATCTTTCTCTTTGACACCATGTCTGAAATCGTGATCATCAATATAAGCAAAGCTCAAAAAAAATACTATTAAAAATAAATATCTATTTTAAAACATACATACAATGCGCATCCAATAAAAATAAAAATGCACATGTCATAAATTTACAGAAGAAATAAGGTTAAAACACACACATACACACATACACATATATTTAGTTAATTAAGATAGTTCTAAAATTTGTATATAAGCAAGAAAATTACAAAAAATAAAATCAGAATGAATAAATTCTCAGCTCATATAAGTCTTTATTTTCCCCCCACCAGTGGTAAGGATCTAGATACTTAATTGAGTTTACAACAGATATTGCCACTTAACTACATGTTGTGTGGCCAGGGGCTGAGGTTCATTTGCTGAAACATGATAATCACTGGAATCAAACGATGGACAATGCGTAAGCTGCTTCGCATGCCACAAAAGTTCATACACTTTTCGCAATGAACATTTCGACACATCGGCGTTCAAATAAACGTCAGTTATGGGATACGAACAAAAATGACTATGCCGAAGTCATTTTACATCGTATTAGCTAAAATTGGAAAGGGAAAATTTCGGTTGATACTTCCAGTGGATTGATATCAATTCAGTAGCCTTTTGTAAATTTATTTCAACGAAAGATGATCTCATCATTATCCGAAATTGGCCAAATTATCGTAACTACGATTGCTTAAATTACGCGCAATTTTTAGTATGCAAAATACTGATGTTAATGACTTAAAAGGAAGATTTAAAATTCCGGGAGGTTTGCGCTCATACAAATCGATCAATCGTCTTGACATTGAAGACAAAGCCGTGAATTATCCAGTAGAGTGTCTAAATTCTTTGGAGAGGCTTGGTATGCAACCGCATCATTTGCGTCTCAAAGTTGGATCTGTCTTTATTATATTTTAAAC
>NW_026091383.1:0-4117 GCF_024586455.1 Bactrocera neohumeralis
CCTTTTTAATCTTATTGAAATTGACATAAAGCCGAAACGGCAGTGCATTTGGAAGAATTCCACAATCTTATATTAAAGTATAAAGTCGATTTTCTTGAATATACACATTCAGCAATCGATATTGAGTTGCTTCAAATCATTAATTTAACATATTTAAGATAACAAACCATCTTCAGCTAACTGAAGTTGACATAAAGCCATAACGGCAGTGCATTTGGAAGAATTCGACAATCTTATATTCAGGTATAAAGTCCATTTTCTTTTATATACACATTAAGCAGTCGATGTTGAGTTGCTTTAAATCATTAATTTAACATCTTTAAGTTAATTTACCTTCTTCGTCTTACTGAAGCTGACATAAAGCCATAACGGCAGAGCATTTGGGAGAATTCGACAATCTTATATTCAGGTATAAAGTCGATTTTCTTGTATATACACATTAAGCAGCCGATATTGAGTTGCTTTAAATCATTAATTTAACATATTTAAGTTAATTTACCTTTTTCATCTTACTGAAGTTGACATAAAGCCATAACGGCAGTGCATTTGGGAGAATTCGACAATCTTATATTCAGGTATAAAGTCGATCTTCTTGTATATACACATTTAGGAGCCGATATTGAATTGCCTTAAATCATTAATTTAACATAATTAAGTTAATTTACCTTTTTCATCTTACTGAAGTTGACATAAAGCCATAACGGCAGTGTATTTGGAAGAATTCGACAATCTTTTGTTCAGGTATAAAGTCGATTTTCTTGAATATACACATTAAGCAGTCGATATTGAGTTGCATTAAATCATTAATTTAACATAATTAAGTTAATTTACCTTCTTCATCTTACTAAAGTTGACATAAAGCCATAACGGCAGTGCATTTGGAAGAAATCGACAATCTTATATTCAATTTTCTTGTATATAACATAGCAGTCGATTGAGTTGCTTTAAATCATTAATTTAACATATTTAAGTTAACAAACCTTCTTCATCTTACTGAAGTTGACATAAAGCCATAACGGCAGTGCATTTGGAAGAATTCGACAATCTTATATTCAGGTATAAAGTCGATTTTCTTGTATATACACATTTAGCAGTCGATATTGAGTTGCTTTAAATCATTAATTTAACATATTTAAGTTAATTTACCTTTTTCATCTTACTGAAGTGGACATAAAGCCATAACGGCAGTGCATTTGGAAGAATTCCACAATCTTATATTAAGGTATAAAGTCGATTTTCTTGTATATATACATTTAGCAGTCGATATTGAATTGCTTTAAATCATTAATTTAACATATTTAAGTTAATTTACCTTTCTTCATCTTACTGAAGTTGACATAAAGCCATAACGGCAGTGCATTTGGAAGAATTCGACAATCTTATATTCAGGTATAAAGTCGATTTTCTTGTATATACACATTTAGCAGTCGATATTGAGTTGCTTTAAATCATTAATTTAACATCTTTAAGTTAATTTACCTTCTTCATCTTACTGAAGTTGACATAAAGCCATAACGGCAGTGCATTTGGAAGAATTCGACAATCTTATATTCAGGTATAAAGTCGATTTTCTTGTATATACACATTTAGCAGTCGATATTTAGCACTTTAAGTTAATTACCTTCTTCATATTGAGTTGCTTTAAATCATTAATTTAACATCTTTTATCGTTAATCATTTTACCTTTTTCATCTTCATCTTACAAAAGTTGACATAAAGCCATAACGGCAGTGCATTTGGAAGAATTCGACAATCTTATATTCAGGTATAAAGTCGATTTTCTTGTATATACACATTTAGCAGTCGATATTGAGTTGCTTTAAATCATTAATTTAACATATTTAAGTTAATTTACCTTCTTCATCTTACTGAAGTTGACATAAAGCCATAACGGAAGTCCGTTTGGAAGAATTCCACATTCTCATATTGTGGTACATATAAAGTCGATTTTCTTGTATATACACATTTAGCAGTCGATATTGAGTTGACAATCTTATATTTTAAATCATTAATTTAACAGCCGATTTAAGTTAATTTAACCTTCTTCATCTTACTGAAGTTGACATAAAGCCATAACGGCAGTGCATTTGGAAGAATTCGACAATCTTATATACAGGTATAAAGTCGATTTTCTTGTATATATACATTAAGCAGTCGATATTGAGTTGCTTTAAATCATTAATTTAACATCTTTAAGTTAATTTACCTTCTTCATCTTACTGAAGTTGACATAAAGCCATAACGGCAGTGCATTTGGAAGAATTCGACAATCTTATATTCAAGTATAAAGTCGATTTTCTTGTATATACACATTTTGCAGTCGATATTGAGTTGCTTTAAATCATTAATTTAACATCTTTAAGTTAATTTACCTTCTTCATCTTACTGAAGTTGACATAAAGCCATAACGGCAGTGCATTTGGAAGAATTCGACAATCTTATATTCAGGTATAAAGTCGATTTTCTTGTATATACACATTTAGCAGTCGATATTGAATTGCTTAAATCATTAATTTAACATCTTTAAGTTAATTTGCCTTCTTCATCTTACTGAAGTTGACATAAAGCCATAACGGCAGTGCATTTGGAAGAATTCGACAATCTTATATTCAGGTACAAAGTCGATTTTCTTGTATTTACACATTTAGCAGTCGATATTGAGTTGCTTTAAATCGTTAATTTAACATCTTTAAGTTAATTTACCTTTTTCATCTTACTGAAGTTGACATAAAGCCATAACGGCAGTGCATTTGGAAGAATTCGACAATCTTATATTCAGGTATAAAGTCGATTTTCTTGTATATACACATTTAGCAGTCGATATTGAGTTGCTTCAAATCATTTATTTAACATATTTAAGTTAACAAACTTTCTTCATCTTACTGAAGTTGACATAAAGCCATAACGGCAGTGCATTTGGAAGAATTCGACAATCTTATATTCAGGTATAAAGTCGATTTTGTTGTGTATACACATTTAGCAGTCGATATTGAGTTGCTTTAAATCATTAATTTAACATATTTAAGTTAATTTACCTTCTTCATCTTACTGAAGTTGACATAAAGCCATAACGGCAGTGCATTTGGAAGAATTCGACAATCTTATATTCAGGTATAAAGTCGATTTTCTTGTATATACACCTTTAGCAGTCGATATTGAGTTGCTTGAAATCATTAATTTAACATCTTTAAGTTAATTTACCTTTTTCATCTTACTGAAGTTGACATAAAGCCATAACGGCAGAGCATTTGGGAGAATTCGACAATCTTATATTCAGGTATAAAGTCGATTTTCTTGTATATACACATTTAGCAGTCGATATTGAGTTGCATTAAATCATTACTTTAACATTCTTAAGTTAATTTACCTTCTTCATCTTACTGAAGTTGACATAATGCCATAACGGCAGTGCATTTGGAGAATTCGA
Source organism: Bactrocera neohumeralis (assembly GCF_024586455.1). NCBI lineage: Eukaryota > Metazoa > Arthropoda > Insecta > Diptera > Tephritidae > Bactrocera > Bactrocera neohumeralis. Next base: position 3,428 of record NW_026091383.1, read on the forward strand.
CAATCTTATATTCAGGTATAAAGTCAATTTTCTTGTATATACACATTTAGGCAGTCGATATTGAATTGCTTTAAATCATTAATTTAACATCTTTAAGTTAATTAACCTTCTTCATCTTACTGAAGTTGACATAAAGCCATAACGGCAGTGCATTTGGATGACTTCGACAATCTTATATTCACGTATAAATTAGATTTTCTTGTATATACACATTTAGCAGTCGATACTGAGTTGCTTTAAATCATTAATTTAACAACTTTAAGTTAATTAACCTTCTTCATCTAACTGAAGTTGTTATAAAGCCATAACGGCAGTGCATTTGGATGACTTCGACAATCTTATATTCACGTATAAATTAGATTTTCTTGTATATACACATTTAGCAGTCGATACTGAGTTGCTTTAAATCATTAATTTAACAACTTTAAGTTAATTTACCTTCTTCATCTTACTGAAGTTGTTATAAAGCCATAACGGCATTGCATTTGGAAGAATTCGACAATATTATATTCACGTATAAATTAGATTTTCTTGTATATACACATTTAGCAGTCGATAATGAGTTGCTTTAAATCATTAGTTTAAATTAGTTAATTTCTTCATCTTACTGAAGTTGACATAAAGCCATAACGGCAGTGCATTTGGAAAAATTCGATACATTTATTTAACATCTTTAAGTCATTTTCCTTC
>NW_026091384.1:0-7693 GCF_024586455.1 Bactrocera neohumeralis
AGTCGATATTCTTCTATATACACATTTAGCAATCGATATTGAGTTTCCTCAAATCATTTCCTTCACTTACTTAAGTTAATAACCATTCTTCATCTTACTGAAGTGGATATAAAGCCATAACGGCAGTGCATTTGGAAGAATTCCACCTTCTTATATTTAGGTATAAAGTCGATATTCTTGTATATACACATTTAGCAATCGATATTGAGTTTCTTCAAATCATTTCCTTCACTTATTTAAGTTAATTAACCTTCTTCATCTTACTGAAGTGGATATAAAGCCATAACGGCAGTGCATTTGGAAGAATTCCACCTTCTTATATTTAGGTATATAGTCGATATTCTTCTATATACACATTTAGCAATCGATATTGAGTTTCTTCAAATCATTTCCTTCACTTATTTAAGTTAATAACCATTCTTCATCTTACTGAAGTGGATATAAAGCCATAACGGAAGTGCATTTGGAAGAATTCCACCTTCTTATATTTAGGTATAAAGTCGATATTCTTGTATATACACATTTAGCAATCGATATTGAGTTTCTTCAAATCATTTCCTTCACTTATTTAAGTTAATTAACATTCTTCATCTTACTGAAGTGGATATAAAGCCATAACGGCAGTGCATTTGGAAGAATTCCACCTTCTTATATTTAGGTATAAAGTCGATATTCTTCTATATACACATTTAGCAATCGATATTGAGTTTCTTCAAATCATTTCCTTCACTTACTTAAGTTAATAACCATTCTTCATCTTACTGAAGTGGATATAAAGCCATAACGGCAGTGCATTTGGAAGAATTCCACCTTCTTATATTTAGGTATAAAGTCGATATTCTTGTATATACACATTTAGCAATCGATATTGAGTTTCGTCAAATCATCTCCTTCACTTATTTAAGTTAATAACCATTCTTCATCTTACTGAAGTGGATATAAAGCCATAACGGCAGTGCATTTGGAAGAATTCCACCTTCTTATATTTAGGTATAAAGTCGATATTCTTGTATATACACATTTAGCAATCGATATTGAGTTTCTTCAAATCATTTCCTTCACTTATTTAAGTTAGTAACCATTCTTCATCTTACTGAAGTGGATATAAAGCCATAACGGCAGTGCATTTGGAAGAATTCCACCTTCTTATATTTAGGTATAAAGTCGATATTCTTCTATATACACATTTAGCAATCGATATTGAGTTTCTTCAAATCATTTCCTTCACTTATTTAAGTTAATAACCATTCTTCATCTTACTGAAGTGGATATAAAGCCATAACGGCAGTGCATTTGGAAGAATTCCACCTTCTTATATTTAGGTATAAAGTCGATATTCTTGTATATACACATTTAGCAATCGATATTGAGTTTCTTCAAATCATTTCTTTCACTTATTTAAGTTAATTAACCTTCTTCATCTTACTGAAGTGGATATAAAGCCATAACGGCAGTGCATTTGGAAGAATTCCACCTTCTTATATTTAGGTATAAAGTCGATATTCTTCTATATACACATTTAGCAATCGATATTGAGTTTCTTAAAATCATTTCCTTCACTTATTTAAGTTAGTAACCATTCTTCATCTTACTGAAGTGGATATAAAGCCATAACGGCAGTGCATTTGGAAGAATTCCACCTTCTTATATTTAGGTATAAAGTCGATATTCTTGTATATACACATATAGCAATCGATATTGAGTTTCTTCAAATCATTTATTTCACTTATTTAAGTTAATTAACCTTCTTCATCTTACTGAAGTGGATATAAAGCCATAACGGCAGTGCATTTGGAAGAATTCCACCTTCTTATATTTAGGTATAAAGTCGATATTCTTGTATATACACATTTAGCAATCGATATTGAGTTTCTTCAAATCATTTACTTAACTTATTTAGGTTAACTATACTCCTACATCTTACTGAAGTGGATATAAAGCCATAACGGCAGTGCATTTGGAAGAATTCCACCTTCTTATATTTAGGTATAAAGTCGATATTCTTGTATATACACATTTAGCAATCGATATTGAGTTTCTTCAAATCATTTCTTCACTTATTTAAGTTAATTAACATTCTTCATCTTACTGAAGTGGATATAAAGCCATAACGGCAGTGCATTTGGAAGAATTCCACCTTCTTATATTTAGGTATAAAGTCGATATTCTTGTATATACACATTTAGCAATCGATATTGAGTTTCTTCAAATCATTTCTTTCACTTATTTAAGTTAATTAACCATTCTTCATCTTACTGAAGTGGATATAAAGCCATAACGGCAGTGCATTTGGAAGAATTCCACCTTCTTATATTTAGGTATAAAGTCGATATTCTTGTATATACACATTTAGCAATCGATATTGAGTTTCTTCAAATCATTTCCTTCACTTATTTAAGTTAGTAACCATTCTTCATCTTACTGAAGTGGATATAAAGCCATAACGGCAGTGCATTTGGAAGAATTCCACCTTCTTATATTTAGGTATAAAGTCGATATTCTTGTATATACACATTTAGCAATCGATATTGAGTTTCTTCAAATCATTTCCTTCACTTATTTAAGTTAGTAACCATTCTTCATCTTACTGAAGTGGATATAAAGCCATAACGGCAGTGCATTTGGAAGAATTCCACCTTCTTATATTTAGGTATAAAGTCGATATTCTTGTATATACACATTTAGCAATCGATATTGAGTTTCTTCAAATCATTTCCTTCACTTATTTAAGTTAATTAACCTTCTTCATCTTACTGAAGTGGATATAAAGCCATAACGGCAGTGCATTTGGAAGAATTCCACCTTCTTATATTTAGGTATAAAGTCGATATTCTTCTATATACACATTTAGCAATCGATATTGAGTTTCTTCAAATCATTTCTCCTTCACTTATTTAAGTTAATTAACCTTCTTCATCTTACTGAAGTGGATATAAAGCCATAACGGCAGTGCATTTGGAAGAATTCCACCTTCTTATATTTAGGTATAAAGTCGATATTCTTGTATATACACATTTAGCAATCGATATTGAGTTTCTTCAAATCATTTCCTTCACTTATTTAAGTTAATTAACCTTCTTCATCTTACTGAAGTGGATATAAAGCCATAACGGCAGTGCATTTGGAAGAATTCCACCTTCTTATATTTAGGTATAAAGTCGATATTCTTGTATATACACATTTAGCAATCGATATTGAGTTTCTTCAAATCATTTCCTTCACTTATTTAAGTTAATTAACCTTCTTCATCTTACTGAAGTGGATATAACGCCATAACGGCAGTGTATTTCGAAGAATTCCACCTTCTTATATTTAGGCATAAAGTCGATATTCTTCTATATACACATTTAGCAATCGATATTGAGTTTCTTCAAATCATTTCTTTCACTTATTTAAGTTAATTAACCTTCTTCATCTTACTGAAGTGGATATAAAGCCATAACGGCAGTGCATTTGGAAGAATTCCACCTTCTTATATTTAGGTATAAAGTCGATATTCTTCTATATACACATTTAGCAATCGATATTGAGTTTCTTCAAATCATTTCCTTCACTTATTTAAGTTAATAACCATTCTTCATCTTACTGAAGTGGATATAAAGCCATAACGGCAGTGCATTTGGAAGAATTCCACCTTCTTATATTTAGGTATAAAGTCGATATTCTTGTATATACACATTTAGCAATCGATATTGAGTTTCTTCAAATCATTTCTTTCACTTATTTAAGTTAATTAACCTTCTTCATCTTACTGAAGTGGATATAAAGCCATAACGGCAGTGCATTTGGAAGAATTCCACCTTCTTATATTTAGGTATAAAGTCGATATTCTTGTATATACACATTTAGCAATCGATATTGAGTTTCTTCAAATCATTTCCTTCACTTATTTAAGTTAATTAACCTTCTTCATCTTACTGAAGTGGATATAAAGCCATAACGGCAGTGCATTTGGAAGAATTCCACCTTCTTATATTTAGGTATAAAGTCGATATTCTTGTATATACACATTTAGCAATCGATATTGAGTTTCTTCAAATCATTTCCTTCACTTATTTAAGTTAATTAACCTTCTTCATCTTACTGAAGTGGATATAAAGCCATAACGGCAGTGCATTTGGAAGAATTCCACCTTCTTATATTTAGGTATAAAGTCGATATTCTTCTATATACACATTTAGCAATCGATATTGAGTTTCTTCAAATCATTTCCTTCACTTATTTAAGTTAATTAACCTTCTTCATCTTACTGAAGTGGATATAAAGCCATAACGGCAGTGCATTTGGAAGAATTCCACCTTCTTATATTTAGGTATAAAGTCGATATTCTTGTATATACACATTTAGCAATCGATATTGAGTTTCTTCAAATCATTTCCTTCACTTATTTAAGTTAATAACCATTCTTCATCTTACTGAAGTGGATATAAAGCCATAACGGCAGTGCATTTGGAAGAATTCCACCTTCTTATATTTAGGTATAAAGTCGATATTCTTGTATATACACATTTAGCAATCGATATTGAGTTTCTTCAAATCATTTCCTTCACTTACTTAAGTTAATAACCATTCTTCATCTTACTGAAGTGGATATAAAGCCATAACGGCAGTGCATTTGGAAGAATTCCACCTTCTTATATTTAGGTATAAAGTCGATATTCTTGTATATACACATTTAGCAATCGATATTGAGTTTCTTCAAATCATTTCTTTCACTTATTTAAGTTAATTAACCTTCTTCGTCTTACTGAAGTGGATACAAAGCCATAACGGCAGTGCATTTGGAAGAATTCCACCTTCTTATATTTAGGTATAAAGTCGATATTCTTCTATATACACATTTAGCAATCGATATTGAGTTTCTTCAAATCATTTCCTTCACTTATTTAAGTTAATAACCATTCTTCATCTTACTGAAGTGGATATAAAGCCATAACGGCAGTGCATTTGGAAGAATTCCACCTTCTTATATTTAGGTATAAAGTCGATATTCTTGTATATACACATTTAGCAATCGATATTGAGTTTCTTCAAATCATTTCCTTCACTTATTTAAGTTAATAACCATTCTTCATCTTACTGAAGTGGATATAAAGCCATAACGGCAGTGCATTTGGAAGAATTCCACCTTCTTATATTTAGGTATAAAGTCGATATTCTTCTATATACACATTTAGCAATCGATATTGAGTTTCGTCAAATCATCTCCTTCACTTATTTAAGTTAATTAACCTTCTACATCTTACTGAAGTGGATATAAAGATATTCTTCTATATACACATTTAGCAATCGATATTGAGTTTCTTCAAATCATTTCCTTCACTTATTTAAGTTAATAACCATACGACGTTTCTTCAAATCAAAAATTCTCATCTTACTGAAAATTGCCATAACTGCAGTGCATTTGCAATTTTATTAGAAAAGAAGAAATAAAGGATATTCTTTATACAGCAATTTAGCAAAAATCGATATTGAGTTTCTTCAAATCATTTCCTTCACTTATTTAAGTTAAACAAACGATAAGAAAATCAATTAAAAAGTGGATATAAAAAACCTGCATTTGGAAAAATAGCTATCCTTCTTTATATTTAAATATAAAGCCAACATATTCGATGAATGAAAATACAACCAAGCAATCGATATTGAGTTGCGCGAAAAATTATTTGAACAATTCTTTTTGCAAGATGGAATTAGCGTTCAAGCTCCTGGGAGAAAGGATACAATGATAATCAATGGGAAAGTAGCCTCAAAACGTTTTATGCTTATGACCTTAACAGTCTGCAAAACAATTTTTATTCGTTCTAAGCCAACTTACATTCAGTTAATCAATAATTTACGACACAATATGTGTGTCTGTAAGTATTTGCAAATTTTATTTTTCTATTTAGAAGGCTGTGCAAAGATATTCTTGTAGATTCACTGCCAAAGCTGAATTATTTCTTCAAATCATTTCACTTATTTTTGCTTGCGACGTTATAATGAAAAGTGCATTTGGAATAATTGGGACACCTGTTCTTATATTAAAGACGAAAGTCCAATATTTATTAATAAATTTAATACGCAAATCAAATGGAACAGTTGAGTTTGGTGGATCACTTAACTTTAAACTAACTATTGGTCCATTTCGACTTAATTCATGATAAGAGATTCAGCTACCAGCATTTGGAAAAATGCATTGTTTTGTTAAATGTCACCAACAAAATTCTTTGAAACACAAAAAAAATCGATGTTGAGCTAATGAAATTGTTATGCAAGTTGATTTTGTGAAAATTATCGTTTGACATTCCAAAACGAAGTTCAAGATGCCCACTTTAGTTATTACCTTCTTATATTTAGGTGAAGTACCAAGTAACACTGTTTACGTGCGTAGCTTGGGTCCTTGGTGAAACCAAGTCTTTTGCTGTTATCAGTGATAGATTGACCCACGCGAATTTCTTAGAGTGGAATTTTTTTGCCACTTCACATGGCAAAGGTGCAGTAGACGGAATATTTGGAAGAAAACTTCTTATATTTGGTATAAATCGATATTCTTAAAGCTAAAAAATATTTAGCAATCGATATTGAGTTTCTTCAAATCATTTCTTCACTTATTTAAGTTAATTAACATTCTTCATCTTACTGAAGTGGATTTTGCCATAATCTCAGTGCAACAAAATTGATTCTTATATTTGTATAAAGTCGATATTCTTGGCATATAATATTCCAGCAATCGATATTGAGTTCAAATCATTCCTTCACTTATTTAAGTTAATTAATATTTCTTCATCTTACTGAAGTATAACCGCCATAAAAACTAATAACTTTCTTCTTAATTTTTTAAGTCATTTTTACTAAAATGTTACTTGAATTTTTAATTTACGTTATTGTTTTGCTTAATTTTCAATAAAATTGAAGTGTTATAATGAAAAAAATGTATATTTTGTTCTTGGAAATTTTGTCGTTCACTTATTGTCGTTCCGTATTTTCTCATCTTATGAAGTGGATATAAAAAAAACTAAGTGAAATTTGGAAGAATTACCTTCTTATATTTAGGTATAAAGTCGATATTCTTGCATATACACATTTAGCAATCGATATTGAGTTTCTTCCAATCATTTTCTTCACTTATTTAAGTTAATTAACTTCTTCATCTTACTGAAGTGGATATTACGCCATAACGGCAGTGCATTTGGAAGAATTCCACCTTCTTATATTTAGGTAGTAGAATTCCCGTATATACATTTAAAATCTATATTGCGTTCTTCAAATCAAAATTTAAATATATATAAATTTCCTTTGTCTTCTTTGATATAACGCATAAAAGCGTACGAATGTCGCTTTTATATTTAGGTATAAAGTCGATATTCCTATATACACATTTAGCAATCGATATTGAGTTTCTTCAAATCATTCTTCACTTATTTAAGTCTGAAGTGGATATAAAGCCATAACGGCAGTGCATTTGGAAGAATTCCACCTTCTTATATGTAGCTATAAAGTCGATATTCTTCTATATACACATTTAGCAATCGATATTGAGTTTCTTCAAATCATTTCTTTCACTTATTTAAGTTAATTAACCTTCTTCATCTTACTGAAGTGGATATAAAGCCATAACGGCAGTGAATTTGGAAGAATTCCACCTTCTTATATTTAGGTATAAAGTCGATATTCTTCTATATACACATTTAGCAATCGATATTGAGTTTCGTCA
>NW_026091385.1:0-9540 GCF_024586455.1 Bactrocera neohumeralis
GATACCGTTATTAGCAACTTTATTGCGAGAGTATAAAAATGATGCCCTCTGAATTACATGAAAATATCTGAGAGATTTACCGATATTTTCGGTGAAAAATTAGGTTAGGTTAGGCACTGAATTCTTCGTGTTCGATATCAGGGACCTTGAAGAGTTATAGTCCTATCACGACAATTTTTCCACAAGGGATACCTCAGCTTAAATACCGTATTTGTATAAAGTTTTATTCCGCTATCATCATTGGTTCCTAATGTATATACATACTCGTATTATACAGAGAAGGCATCAGATGGAATTCAAAATAGCGTTATATTGAAAGAAGGCGTGGTTGTGAACCGATTTCACCCATATTTCGTACATATCATCAGGGTGTTAAGAAAATATTATATACCGAATTTCATTGAAATCGGTCGAGTAGTTCCTGAGATATGGTTTTTGGTCCATAAGAGGGCGAGGCCACGCCCATTTTCAATTTTTAAAAAAAGCCTGGCTGCAGCTTCCTTCTGCCATTTCTTTCGTAAAATTTAGTGTTTCTGACGTTTTTTGTTAGTCGGTTAATGCACTTTTAGTGATTTTCAACATAACCTTTGTATGGGAGGTGGGCGTGGTTATTATCCGATTTCTTTCATTTTTGAACTGTATATGGAAATGCCTGAAGGAAACGACTCCATAGAGTTTGGTTGACATAGCTTTAGTAGTTTCCGAGATATGTACAAAAAACTTAGTAGGGGGCGGGGTCACGCCCACTTTTCCAAAAAATTACGTCCAAATATGCCCCTCCTAATGCGATCCTTTGTGCCAAATTTCACTTCAATATCTTTATTTATGGCTTAGTTATGACACTTTATATGTTTTTGGTTTTCGCCATTTTGTGGGCGTGGCAGTGGGCCGATTTTGCCCATCTTCGAACTTAACCTTCTTATGGAGCCAAGAAATACGTGTACCAAGTTTCATCATGATATCTCAATTTTTACTCAAGTTACAGCTTGCGCGGACGGACGGACGGACAGACGGACGGACAGACGGATGGACGGACAGACAGACATCCGGATTTCGACTCTACTCGTCAACCTGATCACTTTGGTATACATAACCCTATATCTGACTCTTTTAGTTTTAGGACTTACAAACAACCGTTATGTGAACAAAACTATAATACTCTCTTTGGCAACTTTGTTGAGAGTATAAAAATTATATATATTATAATAGTGATAAATGGTTATCATTCAAAACTTATGTATGTGTGTATATTCACATGTGTCATGACCTTACGTATGTGTTTATGTTCACTTTCGCGAATTCAAATCATATTATCACTTATCAATAACAACATGTGCGCGCGCTTTATATGTACATACATAAATATGTGCGTATGACATTGGTACACAAATAACGCATACACAAACATACATACTTGTATACGTATGCGTACACATGCAAATATGTCACCCAAAAGGCCCTCTGTATGATCGATACTATGCGTAAAATCCTCGAACGGATAATAAGTGATCGGCTAGAAAAACACCTTGAAGAAGTAAAGGGCTTATCTGACAAGCAGTACGGCTTTCGCAGAAGACGCTCGACAATTGACGCAATCAAAAAAGTTACCGAAATTGCAGACAAAGCCATCGAGGGAACCAGGCTCCAAAAAATAGTGTGCCGTTGTCACGCTGGACATAAAAAATGCATTCAACTCTGCTAGTTGGGTCCACATAATGAGAGCACTAGAGGCTCTTAAAACGCCAACGTTCCTTCTGCGTATCATAAGTAGCTACCTCTCGAACCGAGTACTGTTGTATGATACGGATGAAGGGGTAAAGCGGTATGCAGTTACTGGTGGAGTACCACAAGGATCGGTGCTAGGCCCACTCCTATGGAACATCCTCTATGATGGAATCCTTCGTCTTCCAACACCGAAAGAGGTGGAAATAATAGGGTATGCGGATGATATAGCGGTGACAATCGTGGCAAAAGAACTGCACCAAATCGAAGTCTTATACAGCAATATTGCACAAAAAATAAAGAGATGGCTAACAGCAGGGAAGCTTCAACTGGCAGGACAAAAAACTGAAGCAGTGCTCATATCTAGCAGGAAGAAAGTGGAAGTCGTCACCTTGGATATTGACAGGCATAAAATGACGTCACAGTCATTCCTAAAATACTTAGGCGTAATAATCGATACGAGGATGAACTACAAAACAAACATAGAGAAGGCTTGTGAAAAAGCGGCGCGAGTTAACTCAGCTTTAAGTCGGATAATGGCTAATACAGGCGGGCCAAATCAGAGCCGGAGGCTATTACTGGCAAAAGTGACTCAGTCAATAGTCATGTATGCAGCACCAGTGTGGGCTAATGCGCTAAAACAAAAAACGTAAGCGAACCGGTCCTTGTTTTGGTTAAGTGCGCTTAGAGTTGCCAGCGCCTTCCGTACGGTGTCTCACGAAGCCGCAGGAGTGATTGCAGGCATAATGCCACCTGAAATAATGGCTAGTGAGTTAAAGAGAGTGTACAATAAAAGCAAAAGTATCGGCAAGCCCCTAACAGCTAGAGAGCGCGAGGAAGAAAGACAGCAGAGTCTGAAAGAATGGCAATCTATGTGGGACTCAGCGCCCAAAGGACGATGGACGCACAGGTTGATTGCAAGTCTGGAAACCTGGGTTAGCAGAAAGCACGGCGACGTTGATTTTTACTTGACGCAACTATTAAGTGGTCATGGCTGTTTTAGGGAATACCTCCACAAATATGGCCATGATGAGGTATGCTCATCTTGTGGTTATGGAAAAGAGAATGCCGGACATATCTTTTTCCATTGCCCAAAATATGAGGAGGATAGGACATTTTTAGAAAGGGAAATTTCTGAAAGAATAATGCCAGCTAACATAGTGCCCCACGTGCTGCGGTCAAAGCAGGTGTGGAACCATGTTAAGCACTGGGCCGCTAAGGTCATTCAAGAGCAGCGAAGACTAGAGCGACTGCAATATAGCGAGGCAAAACAGCCAAAACCAGCTCGAAAATCCCTGAGACGTTATAGTCAATAGGCTTAGCTTGCTCTGCGATGTAATACTTAATCGATAGTTCGCAGGGCAATTCACCAAAGCTATGTTTCGTTAATGAGATGTTTTTAGTGGGTTAAAGTCCCACACTACTGTTGTAAGGGCAACAGTGTCTTTTGATGATTTTTACATCTCGCCATAAAAAAAAAAAAAAACCCCAAAAACTACAAACATTGCTTTTACAAAAACAACAATCGTTTGAAATGGCATCAGACATATGTACTTATATGCGTACACATGTGAATATGTGCGTATGACATTCCCACACAAATAATGCATACACAACATACATACTTATATGCGTTCACATGTAGATATGTCATCCGCTAAAATTACAAATATTGTTCTACAAAAACAACAAATGTCTAAAATAGCATCAGCTGCGCCACAAGTCAATATGGCAGCCAAACGTAGTAAATCTTCCAGCAAGAACAATTTCATTCATGAACGCAAGCGCACGTTCAACAAGCAAACTCGCTTCATTCATAAAAACGACCACCTTCACATCTCCCCGAACAAGCCTTTGCCAACAAGCGTCTTTTCGCGACGATGGCAAAAGCTAAAAATCATAAATTAAACAATTTCTGATATTTGTATGAGAAGGAAAAAGTGACAACCCCGCAAAGTGACAACATAGTTTATTTGTCGATTTTCAAGTCAAGAAATGTGTCAAAGAAAATATTCAATATTCCTCTGATTTATGTGTACAGTGGATCTCGGTTAAGTAATACTCGCTTAAATGAAAATCATCACTCTTAACTGCCTAAGTATATCTTGCTGCATCTCACGCAAAAATCTGTATCTTTGATTGTGTCACATAATCGGGATTGACTTTATTTGTTAAGGAATGTAAAAATATTTTTACGCGGCTTGCAAAAATCTGCGTCGATATGTATGCAAGCTCATACAGAAACATACATATTTACGCTAGTTTGTTGGAGAAGCTGTTAGAGCAGCAAGGGAAGCGATGACAATAGGCGATAGTTTGTTTATTTTTTCGGCACAGCTCGGATTTTCTACCAACAACACAATGTTGTGATACGTTGTTGTCGCGTAGGTCAGTTGACAAAACATGAGCTTCGGCACTTTGTTGTCCGTGTCAACGTAGATTTTTGCATGGAGCACTGCGTGTATATTTACATACAAAATTTACAAAGCTGTTGACAACTTTGCAAACGATATGCGTATGCAGAAATTGATGTGTTGAACACAAAGAGAGCGACAAAGTTCAAGCGACATCTGTCAAATATTAGAATACACACGTTTTTAGGGACACAGGTATTGAGGCAGCTGCACAACTACATAACTGTGTCCCTAAGAACATGTGTACACCCAACTCTTTTTTACACGGATTAAAAGTTACACGGTTGAGAAAAATTTTTTTTGTGTAAAAATTTTTTAATCTACTACGGTTTTTAAATCACTGTCTTGTAATTATGTTTGTTTTTACCACACTTAGCACCATTGCTGAAATGAACATACATAGGTAGTAGTGACTGGGTTGTACTACACATTTTGTTCGCATGATATCTACATTTCTGAAATGGTGATATCCAGCGATGATACCGGCTTTAGTCCAGTTTAATTGCGCTTGATATCAAGTAGCGACAAATAATTATGTAGCAATGTAAATATTTTTTCCTTATTTCTATTCTAATTTTTCTGTTCTTAGTTCTGGATTAACAGATTTCTTTTGTTTTTTGCTTAATATACCAATTTTTCACCTGTATGAATTATGTATTTTAAGTTTTAATGTTCAATAAAATGCCACATGAATATACAATTTGTAGGAATATCTGAATATTTATAGTTTACAAAATTTTTACGCGGTTTTTCGAAGTAAATATTGTTCTTTATTTAATCTTACACGGTTTTAAGATGACAGGGAACGTATCCCCCTTTTTCTATAGAAAACGCCTCTTTTTTTACATAGTTTTTTTTACACGGATTTCTGAGAAACGTATCTACCGGGTAAAAAGAGTTGGAGTACTTTAATATTTTACAGATTTCGCTTGAAGTTTGTCGCTCTCTTTGTGTTCAGCACATCAATCTTATTCAATCCTAAATGATTTTTACTACGAATTAAAAACCAGTTTATTCTTTTCAAATGCAATATGTTGATTTCATTGATTTTTTCTATTATTTATTGGAAACTTAACAATTTCAAAATTTTAATAAAATTTCCCTCGTAAAGCATACATATATATGTTAGCTTTAGAAAAGTCATATGTAGCATACAGGAACTTTTCCGCCAACCAAAAATCACCTGCATATAATAAACATGTATGTATATTACCCTGCATTGGTTCTCTTTTATTTACATTAACATGTTATTTCTCATAAACTCTAATAACTCCTCAATCGCTGTTAAATGTGGTGAAACACGCTTAGAATTGGTCTGTGGTGAGACTCCTCCATCTCTGCCGAGTACCCCTTCGAAAAGTTACGATATTTGAAACGTGAAGCTTCTCTATTATAAACGTTCTCTGAGCATACTAAGATTATTATAAGTCAGTCTTAAGATTCATTTCACAAATAAATGTTGTATATATTAAATGTTGTTCATATTAAGTATATTAACATAATTATTACAAGTATATTGCCATCGCAGTATCGAATATTTAAAATTATTCTATTTTAATTTTAGTTTATCCGACAGTTAGTGCTGCGATCAAATTGAGAAAATTTGGAGCTCATTGATTTTACAACGACTTTTTAGTTTTTATTAGTGTATTTATCAAAACCTAGAGGACCCGTCCACGTTTTACTGCGGCTGTTACATAGGTGGTGCTACTAATACCATCTATGAGGTCGATTATTTAGATTACGACTATTGAATTTGGGCCATGCACAAGTGAAATCAACCCTAATCAAATCGATATTAAGACTAGTGGACTGCTTGTTATGAAACGGTTCTCAAGCGTGAAAAGACAAAAAAATCGGCTGGCAAGGTTATGGAATCAGTCTTTTGGGATGCACGTGGTGTAATATTCATCGAATGATTACTGAGCCAGTTTTAATTCATTGCAATGTGTATTTGGTTGTAGTTCTGTTCTACTATTCCTAATATTTAGCAATTTTGTTATTTTTTAGGAAGGAACAGTTTGAAATTGTACGCATATACTTCATAGTTCTGTTTAAATATTGCACTGCTCTGTGCATCTCAAATTATAATAGACCTTATATAAACCCTTCAGGTATTCCGCTATATTTTTATGCTAGATATCCGTTTGGCTTGTTATCAATGCATTTGCGCCCTTCGCCCATAATCTAGCAAAGTATTGGTAATGCTTTGACGTCGAAAATGTCAATGCCATTTGTTTTTTGTGATATTATATGACGGGTTCGTCCTCAAAAACAGCCTAGTTCAGAGCAAAATCCTTATAACTCATATTATAAGCATTTATGGATATAAATTTTACTTTTTTTCTTTTAATTTTGAATTACTAAAATTTTCAAATTATTCTTGCATGAATTGTGAACAAATGCTTATCATTTAAAATTTAAATTTTGTATTTATCAAAAGTATCCTATGTCCTTACCCTGGTTCTAAATCACTTCTCCACCAATTTTCAGCCAAACTGGTTCAGCCTTTCTGAGTTATAAATTGTAACTAACACGAGTTTCTTTTATGTATGTGTATGTATATAGATTATTAATTTTTGGAAATATTTAATAAAAAAAGCAAAGAAATAAAATCATACGTTTTTTACTTAAAATTTGTTACAATAAATCTTTGTAGTTGATTAATTTAAGTTTCATCTTAAATAAGTAACTCGTATTCGTTCGTGGAAGAGCAAAAATATTGGTCGATGTGTGCTCGCGACGCGCAATTGGTCCATAATCGTCGATTTCGCAGATCATGGTAAAGTTGCACGTACACGTGCAAATGAAAATTCAGCAACGCATTCAAAGTCTTCGTGCTAATACCCTAAAGACAACGAGGGCACGTCAACAAGTGACCAACGCACATAGAGAATATAACCAACGGCGATGCAGGATAATTGAGCATTGGCACGAGCATCACTTAATCGTCTCGCGTTTGAATATGATCCTGAAATAAACTATTCGTCACATTCATTAATCACGATCAGTAAACTGGACAAGAGTGTCAACATTGTCATGCTTTCAAGTACAAAAAGTGAGCCTTTAAAAACACTTTTAGCTGAAACCAAAACTCAATCGAAATTAATTTGCGGAAAATTCATAAATTCAATTCATGCTTTCAAATGACGTCTTTGGAGCAAGAGAAATTGTTCATCATGAAGATGAAGAAGTCAGAATTATGAATCTACATTCAAGATTCAAGGTCGGTGTACCATTGAATCAGCTCATTGTTTTTATGCCTGATGTCGATAAAAATTTTTACAAATTTATTTTACGGGAAATGAGGAGCAAAAATCACATACATATGTACACGCTGCGCACAACCATATAGAGCAGATGGAGGCACCAGAAATTGTGGGAAACGTTTTTGAAAACCCTTTCTAACAGACTGCAAAACGACAAATACTTCATTGTCATTAAAGTGCCCTATAGAGAGCACGCAGGCGCATATAATCCGTTGATATTTTGGGAAGGAGAAGATCATTTAAATATTAAACAAAAGAATCCAACCACAAATTTATATTATCTTACATTTTTTAAGTCAATTATTTATGTTTTTTTTCATAGATATATTGATTTTCATTATCTGATGAAGACAGTTGGTTCTATGAACCTCTACGGCTATACAGTTGATAATTGCAAATTAAGACGACAAACATTCAACGATGACAACTATTTTACCAGTACAGTGGATATGTATATAAAAATCGAAAGGAGTTTACGATATAAAATTTAACAAGCTAAACTTGTACTGAGGAGTACAACAAATGACATCAACAACATCACTGCATATATCTCCTCCGGATCATCACACATTAGATGACCGCGTCATATGCAAGAATACATTCAAGACGCAATGACTAACGTACGTGCACCGGATATTTATTACATTGACGTAATCCAAACTGATGAAATTAAAAATTTGCCATTGTCAGGTCAATCGACGCATCGCCATGATATCACCGCAGCAGTCTTCAAACAAATCAAAAATATCACTCGGCTTTGGTGAAACACGTTGCTGGCTTTACTTTGAATGGCAAAAACGAGGCTTACCTCATGCGCATATTTTGGATTTGGTAGGCGGATAAAGTACGGTCAGAAGAAATCGACAAAATAATTTCAGCGAAAAATTCCAGATCCGAATGTTGATCAAGAATTGTTTGACATTGTTATTACTAATATGATCCATGGTCCATGTGGTACTCTGAATATGATGTCATCATGTATGGACAATGGAAAAATGTACAACACGTTTTCCAAAACCATGTCAGTTTGTGGCTTAGATTTAGAAAATCCAGCTTCACGGTCACTTATATGTTGCATGTTCCAGAGTTGAGCCATCGAAATCCTTTGTTTATACGTGCCCAAGGAAACCAAAAATATGGTACATCCATACATACTGTAACTAAAAATCATTAAGGGAATTCAGACCAGCTTTGTTAATTCGTTAGTTGTTACTCGGTAGTTTTTAAGTAAGTATTTAATAAAGTTGAATCAATTGTTTTGGAATAAAATTTACACCCACTTTTGAGGTAGAGCAAAAATATGTCTCACTGTTATGTTTCAACAAATAATAATTAACGAATTAATGGATTAATAGGTTCGGTCTGAATACCCCTATTGCCTTTTTCGGAAAACTAACGGTCAATCAAATTTAATGTACTGGGATTGGTGAACACAACTGGACGAATTAGTTTTTGGTTTTACCATGAAATTAATGGTTTATGTTTCTTTTTCTTTTACATTAAATATACAAATAGTTTTAAAATTCAAACTTCTTTTGAAGCAAATCGATTATGAACTACTTCAACAGGATCTTTTATGCAAAATGGTGACAACACTGAGAGGTATTTTCGTCACTGCATATTTCAATCGAACTTCTTTTGAAATTTGGGTTTTAAGCCCATTTTCCCCAAAGTCCTTCCCCCCGTAATTTCTTGTAAATTAAACGTCGATATCGAACTCCCTCCCCTAATTATATCAATTTATTTCCCCGACATGCTAAAAAATGAGAACAAGATTATTGCCCCCCACCGGAAGACAAAAACGGTACTCCGAGCTTTTTAATTTGACAATCGGTATTTTAAATGACGGGAAAAAATTTGGGGGTTCTCCCCGATTTCATTTCTTTAAAAAATGAATAATTTAAGGGCTCCCAAAAAAATATCGTTAAGACTATCAAAGGCCAAAATTGGGTTGTTCCCATTCAAGATGATTTTTCCCCCCGAATGGCGGCTTTGCTAAAAGCAATCCCACACATCGAGCGTTGATGGGGGAAACGGGCAACCCGACATAAACGTGCTTTACCAACGGGCATTTAAAAATCCCATAAAACAAAAAAGATATTAAAAAAATAAAATAATGAAATAAAAAAAAAAAA
>NW_026091386.1:0-9670 GCF_024586455.1 Bactrocera neohumeralis
TTCCCCAGTTGAACAATACCCAAAAATTGAAATCTTCCCCCCATATCCTAATATAAAGATTTTGAATTTTGATTTTTTATTTTTGGGAATAGGGCCAAATTTATATCTCAATGAAAATTTAGAACGTTTTTCACTAGAACAGGTTTAAAAATGAATAAGTTGCAAAAACCCATAGCCCCCAATGACCGTTACCGGGATTTATGAATATCCGCCTGATTTTGTATAAGACAGTTAATATTTTGGTTTTTTAACAAATCATATGCCAAAAATTTATATACTTAGAAATTTGTTTTGATATATGGTATTTCGAACCTTGGTTGACTTTTACATCATGATATTTCCTTGGTTTGATTCCAGCAATTTTAAAGTAAAACTTCGGATGCACCCGAACTTAGTTCTTTTTTACTTTTTTTTTTTTTTAATTTAAAATTTTTTTAAATTTAAATATAATATTTACTTGATTAGTTTTATTTTTTTTTTTGTTTTTTTTTTAAATTTTTTTTTATTCATTTTATTAATTTAATTTTTTTTTTTTGTTTTAATTTTTAATTTTTTTGTTATTTTTTTTTCCCCTTATTTTATTTAAACTTTTTTCCAACATAAATGTTTTTCCCAATTTTCCCTAATTATTATTGTAAATTTGTTCTTATTCCCTTCGCTTTGCGTATTAATGCCTTTGTTTTTCATTAAAGGAATTTTTAAACAACATTTGTTTTCTTTACAGGGTTAGCATTTAAACAAAAATTTTATTGAGTGCGCAAAAATAGATTGTGGGGTTGGTAGGTGGATATTTTTTTTTTGGTTATTATTTTTTTTCCGGGATTAAAGTGATTATAAAAACATTAGTGATTTTTTTTCCCACCCTAACGCATGTATGGTATTTATGCGATTTTGAGTAATGTGTTTTGTCCCTGATGCCGAAAAAATGTCCACCAACATTTTTATTGAAGGGAATAAACCTTTTTTAAAAATTTCATTTATGTATGACATAGTATGTTTTTTGGTGTAAAAAAAAAATTTTTTTTTCTTTGGAAAAATGGTTCCCTAGACCCCTCTAAGAAAGTTTCCCAAACATATTTTAATTGAAAGGGGAATTTTCCCTCACAATTTTTTTTTTTTTATTATCAGAAGAAAAATTTATATTTTTTCCAACATTAAAAAAATTCTTGTTCCTTAGTTTTTTTGGGGAAATTGAAGTCTACAACAAAGGTTATTTTTTTTTTCGTAAACCCAAACGTTCAAAAGATATTAACATTTAAAATTTTGATTTTTTTTGGGAAAATTTTTTATTTTTATGAATTTTATAATAATAAAAAAATAAAATATTATGAATGATAAAACCAATTTTGTAGGAAATTGATTTGAAGAAAAAATTCCCGGATAATGACATAGAAGCAAAAATTATTTTTCCCAAAGGGGTTAATTTCCTTCAACCGCCTACACATTAATTTTTTAATATGAATAAATACAGCGGGGTTAAAAACATATCAGATAAAAGTTACTTGTCCGGGTGGTTTAAACATATGTCCAAATTTTAAAAGAAAACTTATTTTAAGATCTTTAAGAGATTTAGGACAACAAAAGAGAAAGCTGAAATATTATGTTCCAGTTTAAAAACAGGGAAATTTTATAAAAGCCGATGAAAAGTTACATTCCAAGAAAAAAACAGGGTTTGAAAATTTTTAAAAAACAAAAATTTGTATACTGTTGATAAAGAGGTTCTAAAATATCTAAAGCTTATGGGTTTTTTTTCCCCCGACTATTTATAGATTTAAAAAACAGTTAAAAAAGTTTTATACAATGGAAATCAATCCATCAATATTTTATTCCACAAAAAAAAGAGCAAAATTTTAAACTTTAAATATTTAAAAATTTAATTATAAAAAAAAATGGATATGGAGATTTAAAAAGATTAATATTTGTTTTAATGCAAACAATAAAAAATATTGTGACTTTTTAAACGGGATTCACGGGACCCGAATTATCATATTAAATATTTGAAGAAGAAAAAAATTTTTTTTGGTAACTTTAAAAATCCAAACCCTTTTCCAAAAAAATAATCATACTTCCGCCGCTGCATATTTAGTTGGGGGGGTTTATTTTTAAAATTAAAACCTTTAAAAATGCTTTTAAACGCATTCAAACAAAATTTCCCCCGATTATCTCAAAAATTAAAAGAATAAAAATATTTTAAGAAAAATTTATTTATTTAAAAACTACCTTTTTTAGGGAAAGCTGTTGGGCCCTTAAGAAAATTATTAAAATAAGAATTTTTGGTCATCTGTCGGAAAGGAAGCTTTGACTTTTTATTTAATGAATTCCTTTTGGGAAAACCAAAAAAAACAGAGAAAAAATTTAAAGACTAAATTTTTAACAATATTTTAAGATGCACAAAAAAATTTTTTATCTTCTCAATTTTTTTTAAAGAAAAACCTTGGGGGGTTTAGATGAACAGGGAAATTTCATAAAATAAATGTATTAAAAGGGTTAAAAAAACCCAAACCTTTACACACGGAACATTCATAATAAAAAAGGGAAAATATTAAGTTTAACTTTAACCATTGTCCTCTACTGCTGGCAAAAAAAAAACATTTGATTATAATAAACCATATTAAAACAAAATTATAATTTTTTTTCAATCGTAAACAGCTTTATTTACAACAATGGTGTCTTTGGGACTCCCCACTGAAATTTTCCGCCAAACATTTTCGTAGAATATTTTAATCCTTAAATGTCCTTTTTAAAGGATATTTTTGATTTTTTCGAAAAAAGGTCAAATTGACCTATAAAGAAACCAGTTAGAGGGTTAAGATCTTCCACAAAAATAATCCTATCCAACACAACTCTGACCATAAGAATTCTCTCAGACATTAACTTACAACATTTTCATTAGTATAATGTCCCTTCGACCAAAAATTAAAACTTTGACCGACTGAAAAAAAAACTCAGACATGGTGGTTTGTATAACTTTGGCGACTTTTGAGCGGAAAAATGGTAATTTCATGTAATTGCGAAAAAAGCGAAAACCGAAACCAAATTCAATAAATATCACGCAGCAAAAGTAAGCGGTAAATAATAATGAGAATACATATTGCATCTGCAGGTGAGAAACATTTTACAGCAAAAAAATAGAATATGCTATAATTCAAACAGACAAATAAAAAAAAATTCAAACAAAATTAAAAAAATAAAGCAAAAAAAAATCGAAAAAGAAAAAAACGCCTCCTTGATCAATTTTACATATGTCGGAGATTTTGTTCGTAGAAGATTCCATAACTAAACACTTTACAGTTTTATTTAACTGTAGTACAATAAGTTCACTTTACAAATTTTATTACTAAAGCACCTACCTCTCTTCTCTCTGTTTGCAGAATACGATCAAACCTCAGTCAGTAAAAGTTGCCCTATTTCTGCTACTATGCCGCCTATACTTCGCCTACTTCAAAAGACTCTCTGATGTAATAGTTGCCTACGGGTACAAAATATTAGCACTTCGCCATACGCGTGTCCACTGACATATAAAACACAAGTATTAGCGTTCCGACATATACAATGATAATAATAATTAATAATTAATTAATATAATTGTGAATACGATGTTCCGTTGGGTCAACACAACTGTTATACAATATTTGCGAGAATATAATAATGCTTCAGGTGATATACTTGTAGATTTATTTATTAACATAAAAAAGTAATGTTATTTTAAACGAGTTTTTAAGCTCTCTTACATGATTCAAGCAGAAATTCACGTGTTTTTTCGATGTAAAAACCCAGGCAACAATCAACAATTGCTTCATTATCCTATTTTCATAATGCATTTGAATTAAGAAAAAATTAAATGCAACAAAAAATCCACAAAACATTCCACAACCAATTTAATACTTCGCGCAGTTAATGTAAATTAAGTTAATTGAAGCCGAATGACAGATGATGAACAAATGGATGCTAGTGAGCACAGTGGCTCGAGCAGCTGAATGAAGGAAATAAACAAAACCTTTCGGCCTCGAACTCAAACTTGAAGATCATGTAGCCTGGGCTTAATTTAAAACTATAACATCTCTTTCACATTTTATCTAAAATAAGGTCGCTTTAGTAATTCTTAATAAGACTGATGCTTCAGCTTCAAGTACGTTCTGCTGCCTCGAAGGCCTTTACGAATATGTAGCTTTTTGTTGACAAAATTGGATTGCAGGCTCTCTTGAGGTGCATTATCTGATCCGCTGCGATGGTACAGCCGTATAAATTGGACCGATCTTTGATCGTCAATAGTACTTTAATTTTCATTTCTGTCAGTCCTGCTAGTTTTTTCTGTGGTATCTCCTTCATTCACATTAATTAATTCACATGCCATATCAGCAAAAAATTTAGCGGCCGTCACTCCCTTTATCTTCGGTCTTTTGGCTGACAGCTAACCTTTCAGCTGCCCTCTGTCGGTGCTGCTGCTGGCGGTTCGAGCTAAACCGATTTCAAATCAGTGGACTTCAATATAAGCTCCTCATTTGTTGGCTTTTGCATATATATTTGATCCCTGACCGACGCACTAATAGAACCAACACTGTTGGCATCTCCTTCTCACGTCTGTTTTGTAGCCATACTTTGGCTGCAGGATTTGGTTCCCGACGCCGGTAGTGTTTTTGACTACCTGGAGCTAAGCTTATCTTCAGTTCAGTTTATTGCCAGGCCTTGCTTCAAGACCAAGCTTCGCTCCCTGGCTCCTTGTACTGGCATTTTTTGAGCTCGTTACAAACTCACTCCTCTCAACTAGTTCTCTTCGGCTTTTTACAGGAAATCCGGACTCTTTTTATTCTTTAGTATGTTATTATTGTCTTAATTTATATTTTGGAACCACGAGTGTAAGGAAAATTAGGTCCGTTTTGCATAACTCGCTATATAAGTAATTTAATTTTATATTTTAGTTTAATTTGAGAAACCTCAAATTTGTTAAAATATGAACTATGACATGAAGTATGGGTTAAGTAAATCGATAATTAGGCAGCATTTAATATCTACTCGTAACCTTTCATTGACTAATTGTTATATTACTTGCGACCAAGTTCTATTGACGACTTTACGAATTATAGTATTACTTCTTAATCGAATCATTTCTTCTAAAGCTTCAATGTTACATGGGGTTTTACCTGTCAACTTTGAACAGTCTAATTCTTCAATTCGAGCACCGTCCAAAGATCTACAACGACTAATGCCGGTATTCTGCTTGTCACGATTGTCTCATGTCTCTAATTGAGACAATCGTAATTTAGTGACTCTGTTAGTCAGGATGTCTCATTTTGGTATTCTGGCAGATACAGTCTCAAAAATATTCTCCAAATAGTATGGTGAAAAGAAGGGCAGCAATCAGCTGTTTAGTTTAGCTGATTAGAGATGAGTGCAAGTGCACAATCGTAATGTATGAAACAATTACATGCAATTAGTTTTTTTTTTTCATAAAATTTCAGCAGTAAAACTTCTTCTTAATAATTGCACAGTACAATTATTGAAAACTAATACTGAAATAGTTTATAATAAATGCTTAACATATGCGTTTTATCTTAATCAATTGTTAAGTAAATATGAAAAAATTTAACAACACAGTTATCGATTAACACATGTGTTCATCCTTATATTTGATAATAATGGAAAAGGAAGGTAAGTAAATGTAAACAATATAAATTTCATTATTTTATGATTATTATAGTATATGTATAATATATCTTTTTTACAGATCATAATAAAGTGTTGCGCACCTCGAAGGAGCAAATAGAGTACTATCTTAACTTTGTGCGGGTGCACCCGGAGATAAAGTTACACAAAAACGACCCATCGCGGCCGAAAAGAATGGAGGAGCTTTGGGCGGAACTCTCCGTGCAATTAAATGCCCTAAAAGGGCCCTCCCGGAACCCCATAAAATGGAGAGAAGTAATATTTAACCATAGATATTGGCATATGTATGTATTTATGTCCTTTGATTTACAGAATCTGAGCCATTGGCAAAACCAAATAAGGTCACGCGCAAGGAAAGCCAAGGAAAGCCAAGGTCCCAGCTTAACAAGTGAGCTCTCTGAAACGGAGCAGAGAGCGTTAGAAACGTTAGGGTCAATTGCGGTTGATGGGTTGACTGATGTACCAACCATTGGCACAGAGGTAAGAATAGCAAGAAAGACCAATATGAGTGTGCAGGATTTATAATTGTTTTTATCTTTTCTCAATTTAGGAAGAAGTAGTTTTCACAGCTGCACTGTCACCTCTAAATACGACTTCGGATGCGTCCAATGATTGCACTCCGTCATCGTCCCGTAGTAAAAATGACGACGGACGAAATATTCCGAAATTATATGGATTTAATGAAAGGAAAAGCCGAGGAGGAGAGAGCTTTCCGTATTGAAACTTTATGCCGGTATTCTGCGAGCAGTCTCAAGTCTCTAATAGAGACGAATCTGTGGTGAAATCTATTTTGAGACTTGGTATTCTGGCGAGTTTGTCTCATCTCCTAATTGAGCCGTATCAGTCTCTAACTTGTTATGTGCTTTGCAGCGGTCATATGTACGTTCTCTTGAAATGCAACGAAAGCGTGATTTTAGAACTCCAAATGCTCTTTCAATCGTGTTTCTTGCTTTTATGTGCCTAGTATTGAAGTTTTGTTCATTTGGTGTTTCAGGGTTTGCCACCGGTAGAAAGAAGCCATGGCTCCAATGGATATCCCGAATCACCCAAAAGCCATTTAAAAGCTCCATCAGAGTGTTCTCTTATTAACTTTATCCTTGCTGGCGAAGTAGTATATACCGGAGTCATGACATGAGCCGGGAAATTTTGCATTCACGTGCCGGAAAATTAGTTCATCGTCACAAACCTATTGGAAAAATTGGTTAATAATTAGTTATTGAATATAATACTTACCGCTTCAACATTAATGCTATAATAACCTTTTCTGTTCATATAATCATGCGGTACAACTGTGTTTGAAAAGGCAGGTGCAATTATGCCAACATGAGTGCAATCAATTGCTCCAATTACACCCTTTATTCCAAATTTCGAATAAAATCTGGAATAAAATTATTGTATAGCGATTTATTTTCTTTTAAATTTATTTTCTTTTAATTCTATTGTATTCTTCAACAGAATTTACCCATTTCGCAGTGTCTACGCTACACCACCAATTTCAAATATATTGTATTCTTCATAGCGAAATATGCATTTCCCACGCAACACTGACATGAGCCATTGCATAAAAAATATAAAACCGGAAATAAACTAGAGAAATTTGATTGCTTGAAAATATACTGTTTCTTTAAGGTTAAAATGTAACTCATCCGAAGTTCAAATGGAATCGATGTTTGCTGTTGGTCATACGGCTTGAGTTGATTAATGAGATCCCAGCACAAAGATTGGGGAAATCGGAAGAACTTCTGAATGTGTTCTCTTCGTATATGAAACGGATCTTTTTTGTTTCGCAAAACAGTCAGATTGCGCCTGCGAAATGTAGCTAGAAGATATGCACCTTATTACCCATTATTGCAAAATTATAAATATTAATACATTACCTCTCTTCCTCCTCTCGTTTTTTCATCATAAAGTAAAATAGTCCAACTTCATCAGCCATTGTTGTGTTCTTATTTTTCTATGACCTGCTGCAAAGCACATAACAAGTTACAGACTGATATGGCTCAATTAGAGATGAGACAAACTCGCCAGAATACCAAATAGTCTCAAAATAGATTTCACCACAGATTCGTCTCTATTAGAGACTTGAGACTGCTTGCAGAATACCGGCATAAGTGCTACATAAGCTTGTCCAGCAGCAAACAGTCGAGAGCCCAGATAAATTACTGCATGATCTACTGTACCAGAGAACGTATATTTTATAGAGAAGGTCCAACAACGGACAAGCGTGTACTGTCAAAAGCTAACAAAATGCGATAAGCGTGTTCCACCACAGCTAGCTTAGAAGGAGAAATGTTAACAGTGGCGCGTGAACAGAGCTGAGCATTTAATGAAAATGCTCAGAAACATGCATTCTTTTACAGACGTATGTTTCTTATTTTTTTATCGGGTGTTTTTAAAAAAAGCGAAATTTTTTTAAAAAAAAAACGCAAAAAATTTGCAAAATCTCTCGGTTCTTTATTTAAACTTAGATTGGTTCATGCTTTTACTTTTTGAAGAAAATTTTCATTTAAATGTTGACCGCGGCTGCGTCTTGGGTGGTCCATTGGAAAGTCAATTTTTGGGCAATTTTTTCGAGCTTTTCCCCGGGGAAATTTGCCCGAATTTCTTCGGAAATGTTGTTTTCCCAAACTGGAATAGTTGCGGGTTTTTCTGTAGACTTTGACTTGACGTACCCCCAAAAAAAATGTCAAAAAGGCGAAAAATCGCATGTTTTGGTGGCCAACTCCAAAAATTCGAAAAATACTTTTTGGTGGGTTTGCCGCTGGTGGAATCATTGGACCTTTTTTAAAAGATCTTTTGGACGCAACTTTCGGTGAATGGCGATCGCTATCGTTCGATCTAACAAACTTTTTGTTGCCAAAAATGGAAGAACTGAACTTGGTTGTGTGGTTTCAAAAAGATGGCCTACTGCCCATCCCCCAAAAATCCCTGTTTGGTGTGGTTTGTAGCGGTGGAATCATTGGCCCGTATTTTAAAAAGATGCTGTTGGACCAACGTTCGGGAATGGGATGCATTTCGTGAAACAATTTTTGTTCCAAAAATGGAAGAACTGAACTTGGTTGACATTGGTTTCAACAAGATGGCGCTACATAACGCTCGCGATTCTATGGCCATTTTGAGGAAAACTTCGGAGAACAATTCATCTCAAGAAATGGACCCATAAGTTGGCCACCAAGATCATGCGTTTAACGCCTTTAGCTTTTTTTTGGGGGGCACGTCAATCTAAAGTCTGAAATCCACCCTTTCCCGGAAGAAACATCCCCCAACATTTAAAAGAAAACTTTAAAAAGTAAATGTAAAGCTTTTTAAATAAAAAACCCTTTTTCAAAAACCTTTTTTAAAAAAAAGTTATCAAGCTCTTAAAAAAAAACCCGTTTTTCACATGCCATCATGTTTTGATGTGATTATCATTTTTCTATTTCTATGAATATATGCATAATTTATTCATTCTAATTTAAAAATTTGAATTTTTTAAAACAATATTTTTAGTTAATGTGCAATTGGATTTATTAAAATATTTCTTATGTTTGAGAATGTATTATTTTAATTTCATTTAGATGAATATGTTTGTAAATATAATATAATATGTATGTATATATTTATATATAGAAAAACATCATAATATGATAAAAACTTAATATACATATTACAATAATACTTCATTTAATTTTAAGCATCTACATATCAGCGCATAATTACTATGCACTTGTATGTATGTAAGTATAATTCAAATTCAAATCGTAATTTATTTATCAGTAAAAAGTTCCAATTTTGTTTTTAACCGCCGATAAGGGTTTTAAAAAAAAAAATGAAATTTTTTTTTTTGCGAAGTGACGCTGAAGGGGTGGGAACAGACTGATTTTATTGAAAAGTATTTCTTAAAAAGAAAGTTTCAATTTTCCAAAAATTTACTAATCTTTTTATTATTAGTATTAAAATTTCAATGTAGTGAAATACTTATTTCATTGTTTAAAAAATGCTTATTAAGTACTTTACATTATTTGTT
>NW_026091387.1:0-8982 GCF_024586455.1 Bactrocera neohumeralis
ATAAAAATTTGGGAAATCTATGTCAATGGCTTAAATGTTACTAAAAAAAGTTAATTAACTTTTATCTAACAAAAATTGGAAAAAACCAAACGACAGTGCATTCGGAAAAATTAGATTTTAAAATTTAAAAGGTAAAACCGATTTTCAACATATAAAATTTAGAAATTCAGAAAAAATGCTTTAAATCATTATTCCCATATTAAAATTTTGACCTCATCTTTACCAAAGTTGACATAAAACCATAATGGGGCATTTAAAAAATTTTTAAATTTACATTTCAAAAAAAACCAATTTTCTTGCTGAAAAATTTGGGGAAATCCATAAGTTGTTAAAAAGTTTAAATTAATATTAAAGTTAATTAACTTTTTCATCTTACAAAATTTTTTTTAAAAAACGGCAGTGCTTTTTGGAAAATTACTTTTTTATTTGGGTTTAAAAACCTGATTTTCTTTAAAACTATTTAGAAATACAATAAAATTTTCTCCTTTTATATTCAAAATTTCTTCTCTCTTACTAAATTGGAAAACCCATAATGGCAGTGCATTTAAAAAAATTCCAAATTTTTTTTTAGGTAAAAAACCGTTTTTATATACATTTGAAATTCATAGAATTGCTTAAAAAATAATTCATATAATTAAAAGTCCTTTTTTTTTTTTTTTTTTTGCGGGCGAGGGGGGGGAAAATGCCTTCCGCATCATCGGTGCTATCGTCCCAGCGGTATGTCCCATTTTTGCAGGCCCTAAAACCCCCTTTAAAAACCGCCCCCCTGGGACCGCGTTTTGCATTACTTCGGGGTGGTTCCATTTTCTCTTGAAGTTTACTTTCCGCACCGCGCCCAGGCCCCTTTTTGTGCGCCCCGGGTTGGCGTTTTCTGGATAATCCCCTTTTGTTTGCTCCCCAACTACGCTGATTAATTGTCAGCGTTTATTGGCCCGAACCTTCTACGACGGTGCGTTCCCCGGCACCCTTCAAAAAATTTGTGGTTCAGCGTCGTCTCTGTCGCTCGTTGTAGGGGTGACGGCTCTTCGACTTTCCCTTTTTGGAGGTTTTTTTTATCCGTCCCCGGAAAACCTGGTTTTTAAAAAAGTCTACTTCTCCGTTTACGACTTGTCCATAAATCTAGGTTTTTTATCCCGGGCCCTCCATCTGCCGCGACTGTCTTCTCCCATCTTTGTTGCCATGATGTTATTTTTCTTTCCTTATTTGTGAATTTATTTTTCCGGGTGATTTCGGCCCCGCTTTTCCTTTTCATATGCCAGTAGGTCGTTTGGGACATTCCCCCAAAATTTTAGGTCGCCGATCCCTTTCTGTATGATAAACCGAAACTGCGGTGCTCACTCGGGCCCGGTTACGCCGTTTTCCTTTTTTGCGCCTGCCCAGTTTCGGTCCTTAAAGGACCTGATTTCGTCGACATTAACCTTTTCCTTGGCGGGGGCCTTATTTCCCAAAATTAACCCCGTTGGGATGATTTCGCTGCCCCTGCGGCGTGCGGGTTTTAAAAGGTTAGTCTGGGGTCAGTTTTACGCCTGGTGTTAACTGCCTTTTTTCCTAAAATTTATCCGCAGTCGGGTGCTTATCTCCGGGTATGTGTTGTTTGTTCCGAGCTCTGTTTTCCCTAGCGAGCGGAGGCTGTGTTTTTGGGGGCCATCTTGCGTCCGTATCTGACCTTTTTCAGTTTTTTTCGCCTTTTTTCCTCGCTTATTACGCGAATTCGTCCGCAACCCAAAAGATACATTCATCTGGCATTTCTTTTTAATTTTCTCAAAACCCCACCGTTGGGGCCAGAAAGGGTCCTTGTGTGCCCCTGACGTCACTGCTTTTTTTCGTGATCCCCTTTTTCACGGTTTTCCCGTTCCGGGTGCTCCGCCCCGCCCTGGGGAGTCAGGATTTAAGCTATTTTCAGGGCTCGTCATATTCCCCATCTGGGGCTGTTGGGGTTTTACATCTAAATCCCAGCAACACTATTCTTTTTATTTATGCCATCTGCGCTGTCTGCTTTTCCCTTTCTTGGCGCATTTATGGGTCCCTTGTTGATCTGCCGGGGCTAAAGCCGTGTTTCTAGGGGACAGTCCTCCAGCTTCGTTGATAGCCGCTTTTAGTTGGGTTAAAGGGTTCGCAGCTTTCCCCCTGGTTTAAAACATGCAAACCCGGGATGTGATAATTGGGGGCTCCTTTTTCCCTTACGTTGCCCGCGTTGCTTTTTCCGGGGGCAGGGAATTTGGTTGGCGGGTTTTACCGTAGTCTCCGGGGGTTCCGATTATTTTGAGGACTTTGCTGGGGTCCCCTCCCCCGGGGGGATTTGTTCGGGCCCTTCCCTGTCTGCAGCTCCCTTTAAAGGGGGAACGGGACCCAGGTTAGAGTTTTTCTGGATCACTGGCTTTTGTTTCGTGTGTGGGAATTCGTTCATGATGTGTTCCATTTGGGTTATCAGGTGGCTTTCCAGGCCAGTTTTTTTATCACTATTTTTCCCGCCCCCCGGGTTTCTGTTTTATCCTCCCTGTTCCTCCCCTTTTTTTTTTTTTCTGTCGTCGATTTCTTCATCCTTTTTTCTGTTTTTTTGCTCGGCCCTTTGGGGGGGGCCCCCTCCCCGGACCTTTGGAAAAACTAAAAGGGGGGGCACGTGCTCTGAGTTCGGCGATTTTTCGTCCACCATAAACTGCTGATTTACGTTTGCTGTGGGGGGGGGCATTTTTTGGGAGGTTTGGTTTATTTCGCATTGTGTTCGACTGTTTTTCTTAAAGGAGGGGCCGATGGGGTTTTGCTCGTCTTTGCGGCGCGCTGAAAAGACTTCTTCCTCTTTCCAAAAGGAAAAAATCCATAAGGGAGTGCATTTGGGGAAAAATTCTAAATTTTACATTTGGTATAAAACCGATTTTTTTTCATGGAAAATTTGGAAATCCATATCAATTGCTTCAAATTTTAAACCCAAAAATAAAGTTAATTTTTTTCTTCACACTAATTAGCATAACCCCAAAAGGGAGTGCATTTGGAAAATTCCCTAATTTTACATTTAGGATAAAAGATTTTTTGCATTTAAACATTTAAAAACCATATGGGTTTTTAAATCCGCTTCACATATTCGTTTTTAACCTCTCTCAAGGGCATGAGCCAAAAAAAAGGGTTTATTTGGAAAATTCAAATTTTTTCATTTGGGGATAAAGATTTTTTTTGCATGACATTTTAAAATCCAACGTTTTTCCCAAAACATTAGCTTCAATAAAGATAATTAATATCTTTACAAGTTGGATAAAAACCCAAAAAACAGTGCATTTGGAAAAAATTTCAGAATTTTTTATTTTGGTATAAAGTTTTCTTATTCACATTTGAATACCTATTGTTGCTTCAAAACTTGTTTTAAATTAAATTTAAATTATTCATCATCTTACTAAGGTTAAAAAACCCATCGGAAAACATTTAAAAAAAACAATTTTAAATTTGGGTATAAACCGATTTTTTGCTGTACATATTAAAATCCATATCGAGTTGATTTAAATCATTAAACTGTTAAAAGTTAAAAAAACCTTTAAAAGAAGTTTGACATAAAAAACACGTGCATTGGGAAAAAATTACAAATTTTTTAATCTATTTTTGACTGTGAAATAAAAAAAATTTTTTTTTTTTCGGCCCCATATCTTTTGTTGAGAGTCACAAAAAAAAATTGTGTAAAATTTGACCCCTTATCTTCTTTTTCATTATATTAAAAAAAGGAACGTCAAAAATGTTTTTTTATTTTTTTTTGGTTTGATTTTTAAAATCCTATAAAGCCCTTGGAGGGTTTTTGTAAAAATTAAATTCTCTGATCCTTTAATTTAAGAATCAACACTTTTTTTTTTTGCGCATTCAAAAAATTTGTTCTATTTTTTTAAAAATTTTGTCACCCTTTTTCCAACGAAAAAAAAAACCCAAATCAATTTTTCTAGGAATTTTTGATCAAAACGTAACCCTTTAATAAATGTGAATACTTTAACTTTTTTTTTATTTTTGAAATAATAATTTTATCAAAGTTTTTTTTTTTTTTTGCCTTTTATTTGCCCGCGTAAAAATTTATGTTTAAATCAAATTCCCAAAAACTTCGATTTTATGAAAATCTTTTTTTATTTAATATAAATAGATAAAATATCTTAAAAAACATTAGTAAAAAAAATGAGGCTTTGTAATTTTTAAAAAAACAGTGTTCAGAAAAGCTTTTCTTAAGACGAAAAAAAATCATTGTGATTAGATATTTAAAAATAATATTTAAAAATGTTTTAATTTTGTAAAAGAATTTATAATAATTTAATTTATGATCATTTTTTTTGGTGGGAAAAACCTTTTTTACTCATCGGTAGGGTGTTAACAGGCCTTTTTTGTTTTTTACCAAAAAAAACTTCTTCAGGACAGGGATTATCAATTTCTTTTTTAGTCTTTTATCAAAAAATTCATCAATTTATTGGAAATTTTTTTATCCAAACAGGGGTTTAAGTTTTTCCGGTTTGCCCCGAAAATCGCGGAGACCCCATAAATATATCGGGTATTTTTTCATAACTTTTAAAAAAACCCTAAAATTTGCAAATCATCGGGTTTTTTATTTGAAACTTGGTGGTTCTGTTTACTTTTTTAAATAATTTCATTTAAAAGTTTACCCTCTCTTGGTGTCCATTCGAAAGTAATTTTGGGGAACCCGGTTTTCCCGGAATAGGGAAATTTTTTAAATTTGTTTTCCAAAGCTGAAATTGCATTTTTGCTTTAAATTACTACCCCAAAAAAAAGTCTAAAAGGGGTTAAATCGCGGGGCGGGGGCCCCCCCCATCGAAAAAAGCTGTTTGGTTGGTTTTACCTGGGAAAAAAATCTTTGGACCTACCCAAAGGTCTTTGGCCCAAACGTTAGGGTTTGAATGGCGTCGCTATCGTTCGATCTAACAAATTTTTTATTTTAAAAATGGAAGAACAAAACTTGGTTGAAATGTGGTTTAAACAAGAGGGCGTTTAACCCCACACGGCTCGCGATTTTTAACCCTTTGGGAAAACTTCGGAGAACTTAATCTCAAAAATGGACCGTAAGTTCCCCAAAGGATCATGCGATTTTCCTTTTTAAACTGTTTTAAAGGGCTCGTCAAGTCTGGGTCTTCGAAAAAAGAACAAAAACCCAACCGGGAAAAACTTTTCCCGGGTCGGCTTTTAAAGGCCTATGGTTTCCCCAAAAAAGGGACTTTCAAATAATTTAAAAGGGCCTCAACCCTTTTATTTAAAAAGTATCTTCAAAAAAAAAATGCCATGAAAATCTCGTTTCAAAAAAGAACCGATGAATTTCCTTTTTAAAAAAAAGTTACCCAAATTTTAAAACCCCATTTTAAAAATCAGTACGTCGAGCTGAGTGGGTTTAGCCTGTCCTTTTTTCTTCCGTCTGTCGTGGGTATATTACAAACCCTAGCCCCTCAGTTTTAAAATATCTTTTTAAAATTTGCAAACTTCTTTTCTTTTGGGAAGAATTTCTTTTGTCGGGGAACCCCCGATATTGGACCACTATAACATATAAACCCCCTTTAAACGAACGATCGGAATCAAAGGGAAAGGGAAAAAATTTCCCCCTTTTGCCCAAGGGAATATTTCCCAAAAAATTTGGGGTATTTTATTTTTTCCCCAAAAACAACAATATTTTCCCCAAAGAAATTGTTCAAAATCAGTTAACTATAGCATAAAATTTCCCTCAAACTAAACCCGATCGGAATAAAAAATTTCAGGGAAAACTTTTCTTTCAAATATATGTTATCTTCACGAAAATTTGGTATAGGTTTTCTCTTTGAAAAAATGTAATATCGGAAAAATTATTCGAATGGGCTCACTAAAACTATGTTCGGAAAAACCCGAACAATTAAATAAAGGGGCTTTTGGGGGGTTTTCCCAAAAATTTGGGCGTTAAATCTTCAAAAAATTTTGGACAAAATGTATTTAAAGGGGAAATGTTAAATCCCCCGAACCTGTGAAGGGTATATTGGCTTCGGTGGGGCCCAAAATTAACGTTTTCTATTGTTTTTTTTTCAACGGGTGAAACTCAAATTTTTTAAATCGACTTTTTTCTAAAATTTTTCCATTCTGTAAAAAAACTTTTTAAATTTTTGATAATTTTTTGTTTTTTTAAGTGTTATGTTCATAACCTCCCCAAATTTTTGAACTTTTTTCTATAAACCTCCAACCACATTCACGGGAATTTTTTCTTTGGGTTTTTTGAACATGGGAAAAAATTAAAAACCCTCTCCATTTTTTTTGGCAGCTTTCGTGATAAGAATTTTATAACAGCACCCAAAGATAAAAAAAAATTTGAACTTTTTGAAATAAAATAATATTTTACAAAAAAAATAAAAAAAATCCGATCTCAAATTATGAAAAAAACTAGTCCTAAAAATTTCATCTAATCCTGTAAACATATTATCTAAAATCTTGGGGTCTTTTTTCGTTGTCCTGCTTATATAACTGCCTTTTAAAATTTCAACTCTATTCTGGTATAAAAGAATTTAAAAACCCCAAAAAGATATATTTTATAAATTTTTCAAAAATAATTTAAGTCAAGTTTAAAAAAAAATTTAAAAAAGTTTCTTTGTCTTCATTATTTTTTTTTAAAATTTTTTTTATTTTACTTAAAATCCCAATCTTTAAAAGTAAAAAAACTACTTTTGTTTAAAAACATTCCTAAAAAAATTGATTTCTTTTTTTTTTCTTTTTGGAAAAAGAAGTTTAATGTTTTTCAATAATTAAAAAAAAAAAATTGGAAAAAATTGATTAAATCAATAAAAAAGGGGGTTGTTCTTGTTCGAAAAAGGATATTTTGAGAAATTTTTTTACAAAACCATACCAAGTTTTCTTTATTTTGGTTTTAAATTTTCTAAAACCCCAAAAAATAAAAAAAAAAAACATTTTTGAAAAAATTTTTTTTTAAGCCTAACTGAAAAAGAAAAAAAACTCAAATTTTTAATTTTTTTGACTCTCAACGAAATTTCTTAGGCCCAAAAATAAGATTTTTTATTTTTAAAGTTTTCTTTAAAAAAAAGGGGAAAAATTTTGCCTATTTTTTTTGTTTGTTGTTTTTGAATAGGCTCAAAAATCTAACCCCATTAAATTTTTTTCCCAAAAAATTCATTCTTCCCCTTTTGGCATCTCAATTTCTTTTAAAAAAATTAGGACCCATGGTAAAATTTGAAAAATTTAAACCCAAAATTAATTTTTTAAAATGTTTTTGTACTGCCAAACTATTAGAAAAAACAAAAATATAAAAATAAAGGGGCTCATAATGCACATAAACCCCGGGTAGTTTTCCCCCACCTATTGTTTTTGTCACTACACAATTTTTTTTAAAACATTAAAAAAATTTTAAAAATTCAAAACCATGATATTTTGTGTTTTATTAACCCTTATCTAAAAAAATTTTTTATTAAGACCATTTAACTCCTAAAAAAGTTTTTAAAATTGGACTTTTTATTTAAAAGTTTTAAAAATTAAAAAAATTTAAAAAAATAAAAAAAACCCCATAGCCCGTTTCCTTGTTTGCGATGCATCTGAAAAGCGCGCCGGGGCCCCAAAAAAAAAATATGAAAAAGGGGCAAATTAATTCTTATGATGTTCGTTGGCGGCTAAAAAATAAATCAAAAATAAAGGTTCCCCCTTTTCTCCCCTTTGTAAATTAACGTGCATAACAAAAAATATATAAAAAATGAGTTCATAGAATAAATAAAAAAATTTTAAGTATAAAAGCTTCTTATCCAATGTGATTTTTGTTTATTGAAAATTTTTTTTCGAAAAATGGTAAAAAATTTTAATTTTTTTACAAAAACAAAAAAAAAACTTATTATAATTTTTTTTTCTTTATTTAATTTTTAATTTAAAAAAATTTTTTTAAAAAAATTATATTTTTTTTCGTTTAAATGAAAAAGTTGACCCTTCATAATTTTAATTGTTTTTCGTTTCATTTTTCCTTTTTTACCAATAAATTTCTATGTACTATGTTATTTTTTCTTTGTTTGTTTTTTGGTAAGTTTTAATTACATTCTAAAACAAGTGTCGCCGTGGGAAAGTGTGTTTTAAAACTTTGCGCATTTGTTCGTTTTGATGATAGAAAATCCAATGTGGGAAAAAAAATCGAATCCCCCTTTTAGCTTCCCCTTTCCTGTAAGGCTTGCCTCCCCCTGGTAAATATGTATGCATTGTTGACCTACATATCGACCGAAAAAAGGGGGAAAATTCTCGAAACCAAAAAAGTTCCACCCTTTTCTTTTTTTTCGGTGATAACCAGACATTGAGTTGTAAAAACTAAAATTTAACACATATTATGCAAATATATAAAATATAAATTTAATAAAATTTGTGTTTTCTCATATGTATGTATTCTTTGGGGGATTCAAATTTTTTTTTTTTATGGTACTCATAAAAATAAGGGTTTCCCGTTAAAAAACCCCTCAATATGAGTTTTTAATTTAACAGGAAGGTCCTCCCTAACGTTTCTATTTTCTTTTTTCGAAAAAAAAATTTATATCTCCTTAACTACTTGAAAAAAAATTTTTAATAGGTTTTGAAAGAATTTAAAATAATTTGTTATGATTTTTCTAAAAGTTTAAAGAATTTAAAAGTTTTAAAATTTATTTTTTGGAAAAAATTTTTTTTTTTCTTTTTAATTTTATAAAATGAAAAAAAAAATTTTGAATGATGAAACACAATTTTTTAAAATTTTCTCTATAAAAAAAGGGCTACATGAATTTTTAGATTAAGCGTTTAGAAAACTTTTCAAACTCAATCTATTAGGGGGGATAAAAAAAAAAATTTTCTTTTCTCTGTCGTTCCCCGGAACACCTCTAAGAAACCTCTCCCCAAAAAACTATTCATAATTTTTTTTTTTATTTTATTAAAATTAATAAAAAAAAAATTTTTTAAAAATATCAAATTTCAACCGTTAAATCTTTTAAAAAATTGGGGTTTTTCAACCGTTAATTCTTTTTAAACGTTGGATTTACGAAA
>NW_026091388.1:0-4363 GCF_024586455.1 Bactrocera neohumeralis
TTCTTCCAAATACACGCCGTTACTTTTTGTCACCCAGTAAGGTAAATTATTAATATGTTAAAAAATGATTTGGCAATCAAAATTTGGTGTAAATTTTATTCAAAAAACGACTTTTTAACCTGAATAGAAAATGGATTCCTTCCAAATGTCGCGTTAGGTTTATGTCAAAATTCAGAAAAGAAGAAGGTTTAACTTAAAAATGTTAAATTAATGATTTGCAATTTATCGATGCTAAATGTATATACAAGAAAAGGACTTTTTTACCTGAAAATAAGTTATCGAACCCAAATGCTCTGCGTTATGGTTTTGTCAACTTCGAAGATGAGGGAAAGGGAAATTACAAAAATTTAAATTTAAAGATTTAAAACAATCAATATCGACTGCTTAAGTGTATTTAAAAGAAAAAAAAATTTTAAAAATATAAAATTTCAAATTTTCCAAAAGCACTGCTATTTTATGTCAACTTCAGTAAGATGAGAAATAAATTTTCAAATTTTGTTGAAAGGTAAATTAACTTAAAGATGTTAAATTAATGATTTAAAGCAATTCAATATCGGCTGCTAAATGTGTATATACAAGAAAATCGACTTTATACCTGAATA
Organism: Bactrocera neohumeralis; assembly: GCF_024586455.1. Lineage (NCBI taxonomy): Eukaryota > Metazoa > Arthropoda > Insecta > Diptera > Tephritidae > Bactrocera > Bactrocera neohumeralis. Next base: position 603 of record NW_026091388.1, read on the forward strand.
CAAGATTGTCGAATTCTTCCAAATGCTCTGCCGTTATGGCTTTATGTCAACTTCAGTAAGCTGAAGAAGGTAAATTATCTTAAAGATGTTAAATTAATGATTTAAAGCAACTCAATATCGACTGCTGAATGTGTATATACAAGAAAATCGACTTTATACTTGAATATAAGATTGTCGAATTCTTCCAAATGCACTGCCGTTATGGCTTTATGTCAACTTCAGTAAGATGAAGAAGGTAAATTAACTTAAAGATGTTAAATTAATGATTTAAAGCAACTCAATATCGACTGCTAAATGTGTATATACAAGAAAATCGACTTTATACCTGAATATAAGATTGTCGAATTCTTCCAAATGCACTGCCGTTATGGCTTTATGTCAACTTCAGTAAGATGAAGAAGGTTAATTAACTTAATTATGTTAAATAAATGATTTAAAGCAACTCAATATCGACTGCTAAATGTGTATATACAAGAAAATCGACTTTATACCTGAATATAAGATTGTCGAATTCTTCCAAATGCACTGCCGTTATGGCTTTATGTCAACTTCAGTAAGATGAAGAAGGTAAATTAACTTAAATATGTTAAATTAATGATTTAAAGCAACTCAATATCGACTGCTAAATGTGTATATACAAGAAAATCGACTTTATACCTGAATATAAGATTGTCGAATTCTTCCAAATGCACTGCCGTTATGGCTTTATGTCAACTTCAGTAAGATGAAGAAGGTTAATTAACTTAAATATGTTAAATTAATGATTTAAAGCAACTCAATATCGACTGCTAAATGTGTATATACAAGAAAATCGACTTTATACCTGAATATAAGATTGTCGAATTCTTCCAAATGCACTGCCGTTATGGCTTTATGTCAACTTCAGTAAGATGAAGAAGGTAAATTAACTTAAAGATGTTAAATTAATGATTTAAAGCAACTCAATATCGACTGCTAAATGTGTATATACAAGAAAATCGACTTTATACCTGAATATAAGATTGTCGAATTCTTCCAAATGCACTGCCGTTATGGCTTTATGTCAACTTCAGTAAGATGAAGAAGGTAAAAATTAACTTAAAGATGTTAAATTAATGATTTAAAGCAATTCAATATCGACTGCTTAATGTGTATAAACAAGAAAATCGACTTTATACCTGAATATAAGATTGTCGAATTCTTCCAAATGCACTGCCGTTATGGCTTTATGTCAACTTCAGTAAGATGAAGAAGGTTAATTAACTTAAATATGTTAAATTAATGATTTAAAGCAACTCAATATCGACTGCTAAATGTGTATATACAAGAAAATCGACTTTATACCTGAATATAAGATTGTCGAATTCTTCCAAATGCACTGCCGTTATGGCTTTATGTCAACTTCAGTAAGATGAAGAAGGTAAATTAACTTAAAGATGTTAAATTAATGATTTAAAGCAACTCAATATCGACTGCTAAATGTGTATATACAAGAAAATCGACTTTATACCTGAATATAAGATTGTCGAATTCTTCCAAATGCACTGCCGTTATGGCTTTATGTCAACTTCAGTAAGATGAAGAAGGCAAATTAACTTAAAGATGTTAAATTAATGATTTAAAGCAACTCAATATCGACTGCTAAATGTGTATATACAAGAAAATCGACTTTATACCTGAATATAAGATTGTCGAATTCTTCCAAATGCACTGCCGTTATGGCTTTATGTCAACTTCAGTAAGATGAAGAAGGTAAATTAACTTAAAGATGTTAAATTAATGATTTAAAGCAATTCAATATCGACTGCTAAATGTGTATATACAAGAAAATCGACTTTATACCTGAATATAAGATTGTCGAATTCTTCCAAATGCACTGCCGTTATGGCTTTATGTCAACTTCAGTAAGATGAAGAAGGTTAATTAACTTAAATATGTTAAATTAATGATTTAAAGCAATTCAATATCGACTGCTAAATGTGTATATACAAGAAAATCGACTTTATACCTGAATATAAGATTGTCGAATTCTTCCAAATGCACTGCCGTTATGGCTTTATGTCAACTTCAGTAAGATGAAAAAGGTAAATTAACTTAAATATGTTAAATTAATGATTTAAAGCAATTCAATATCGACTGCTAAATGTGTATATACAAGAAAATCGACTTTATACCTGAATATAAGATTGTCGAATTCTTCCAAATGCACTGCCGTTATGGCTTTATGTCAACTTCAGTAAGATGAAGAAGGTTAATTAACTTAATTATGTTAAATTAATGATTTAAAGCAATTCAATATCGACTGCTAAATGTGTATATACAAGAAAATCGACTTTATACCTGAATATAAGATTGTCGAATTCTTCCAAATGCTCTGCCGTTATGGCTTTATGTCAACTTCAGTAAGATGAAGAAGGTTAATTAACTTGATTATGTTAATTTCATGATTTAGAGCAATTCAGTATCGACTGATAAATGTGTATATACAAGAAAATCGACTTTATATCTGAATATAAGATTGTCGAATTCTTCCAAATGCACTGCCGTTATGGCTTTATGTCAACTTCAGTAAAATGAAAAAGGTAAATTAACTTAATTATGTTAAATTAATGATTTAAGGCAATTCAATATCGGCTGCTAAATGTGTATATACAAGAAAATCGACTTTATACCTGAATATAAGATTGTCGAATTCTCCCAAATGCTCTGCCGTTATGGATTTATGTCAACTTCAGTAAGATGAAGAAGGTTAATTAACTTAATTATGTTAAATTAATGATTTAAAGCAATTCAATATCGACTGCTAAATGTGTATATACAAGAAAATCGACTTTATACCTGAATATAAGATTGTCGAATTCTTCCAAATGCACTGCTGTTATGCTTTATGTCAACTTCAGTAAGATGAAAAAGGTTAATTAACTTAAAGATGTTAAATTAATGATTTAAGGCAATTCAATATCGACTGCTAAATGTGTATATACAAGAAAATCGACTTTATACCTGAATATAAGATTGTCGAATTCTTCCAAATGCACTGCCGTTATGGCTTTATGTCAACTTCAGGAAGGTGAAAAAGGTAAATTAACTTAATTGTGTTAAATTAATGATTTAAGGCAATTCAATATCGGCTGCTAAATGTGTATATACAAGAAGATCGACTTTATCCCTGAACATACGATTGTCGAATTCTTCCAAATGCTCTGCCGTTATGGCTTTATGTCAACTTCAGTAAGATGAAGAAGGTTAATTAACTTAATTATGTTAATTTCATGATTTAGAGCAATTCAATATCGACTGATAAATGTGTATATACAAGAAAATCGACTTTATATCTGAATATAAGATTGTCGAATTCTCGCAAATGCTCTGCCGTTATGGCTTTATGTCAACTTCAGTAAGATGAAGAAGGTAAATTAACTTAAAGATGTTAAATTAATGATTTAAAGCAACTCAATATCGGCTGCTTAATGTGTATATACAAGAAAATGGACTTTATACCTGAATATAAGATTGTCGAGTTCTTCCAAATGCACTGCCGTTTTGGTTTTATGTCAGTTTCAATAAGATGAAGAAGGAAAATGACTTAAAGATGTTAAATTAATGATTTAAAGCAACTCAGTATCGACTGCTAAATGTGTATATACAAGAAAATCTAATTTATACGTGAATATAATATTGTCGAATTCTTCCAAATGCTCTGCCGTTATGGCTTTATGTCAACTTCAGTAAGATGAAGAAGGTAAATTAACTTAAAGATGTTAAATTAATGATTTCAAGCA